>NC_040917.2:1195852-1216852 GCF_004126475.2 Phyllostomus discolor | reverse complement strand
AGCAGTCCCAGCCAGCCAGCCAGCCGTCCTTTCATTCACTCGTTCATCATTTGTGCATCGCTCTCACTTCCCTTCGTTCACTCAGTGGTCCGTCCTTTCATCGGTAACCACCACCCTGGGATTCACTAGGCGTTCGCCGGTCTTGTACTGGGGTGGGGCTTGCACGGGCAGAGGCTCGTGCGAGACAGAGACGGACACAGAGACACAGAGACACAGAGAGAGACAGAGAGAAATTTCTCCTGTCCACTCCAGGTCCTTGTGACCTGGGGCGTGCCAGTGTAGGTAACAATTGCTCCCAAGGAAAGCAGAAGCCGGGTACCTCGACTGCTCCCACCTCGCTGCTGCGTTTTCCAGCCCCGCACTGCAGCGTGAACCGCGGGTCCTTTTTCCTTCCTGGCCCCAAATGCCTGCCTGCAGGCTGAGAGGGTCCTCCCTCTCCGCCAGGCCACTGTGACAGCATATAGTGCCCTCGGCCTGGGCTCACATCGGTGCAGAGCACACCTGGCGTCTTGCTGGCTCTTCTCCATTTGTATTGCGACGGCTCCCCCAGGCCGGTGGGCCTGGTCCCTTCCCCGGGGGCCCGGAGCCTGGGGCGTTTTCCTGTGTCCCTTGTGGTCAGACACCGGGCCGTGCCTCTTGCTTCCGTCCTCCCCTCGCTACCCCCTTCACCGAAGTGGCGGTGAGGCGTCGTGCCGAGTGGTAGTGAGCGGAGTGGCAGTGTCTGTGCGGGAGCAGGTTTGGCGTGACTGTCGGTGCCGGTCCGCCCACAGCAGTGAGGCTGGGTCAGGAGTACTTTGGGCATCTCCTGGCACAGATGGCCGGCGCTGCCGCCGCCCCCGCCCCCCACCCCCGAAACACCCAGGCAGTCCGCCCGGTGTCCATGTGTGCGGCCCAAGACGGGAGAGAGCAGTTGCCTGCCTATTGGCCCCCCGGGTCAGGCCAGCCGCTGGCAGGGGGAGGGTCTGGGCGCCCGGCCTGTTGTAGGCCTCAGCTCCCTCGAGCCAGCCGCCGCTGACTCGACCTTCTGCCTCCCCGGAGGTCCAGGCCCAGTCGCAGTTGCAGCCCCCCAGGCCAAGAGGGGAGTAGTGGGCGGGGGCGGGGGCGCGGCGCGGGGTTGCGGCCTCTGAGGAGAGGCGGGCCTGCAAGGCCTTTGTCCTCCTAGGCCTCCAGGGGCGGCCCCCACACCCTGGCGGCCCACCGTGTGGTCTCCCGTTGGCCCTTGGGCCCGGCTCACAGCAATCCCTGAGCCCCCAGCAGGCCCCAGAGGACCCCGGGCGCTGCTCCCGCAGGATTGTGGTGAGCAGGCAGAGGCGCACAGGCTGGGGCGGGTGCCAGGGTGCGTGGCGCTCCACTTTTGCATCCCGCTGCTGGAGACCTGGCGGTCTCCTCAGCTTGCCCGGTTGCCAGGGCGTCCCGGGAGCCCCTAAGGGGCAGCCGGGGAGCTGCGGCTCGGCGGGGGTTGGGGGAGGTGTGGCAGGGACCGTGTGCACGCGACTCCAGGAGGTGCCAGGCAGACCCGCAGCGCCCGAGACAGAGCTGCGGGACCCGCTGCCTTTCGGTGCGGAAGGCGGCCAAAGAGGACACCACTCTGAGCGGGGAGGCCCTGCAGGGGTGGAGCCCCGAGCTGGGGGGGCCTCACCCCCACGCTGGCGCTCCCTCTGCGGAGTGAAGCCGGAGACGCCCCGTGCCGCCTCTCGTGCCGCTTGGACAGGCCGCTGGAGCTGTGCTTTTGCTTTCGTTTCACCTGTTGTTTTTGCTTTTCTTTGTTTCTTTTTCCGTGCCCAAGGGCGGAGGCGGAGCACCTGGGTGCTGTCGGTGCTGGTGGGGGAAACGGCAGGTTGGCATTGGAGGCACAATGCGGCCGTCGAGAAGAAACCGTTGGCCGCTCCGGCGAACCCTGCGCTGTCCCTGACTGGGGAGGACAGTGACAGGAGAGTGTGGGCCAGGACAGGGGTCGGGCTCTGCGGGAGATGGAGAGTTCGGTCCGGCGTCCTGCCGGCCGGCCAGCCCGCCCAGGCAAAGCGCAGAGGGGAGCGCAGCCGGGGAAGAGGCCCAGGGGCCGGGTGTCGGGAAGCCAGGGCTCCGGCCTCTGGCGACCCCCATCGGTGGGCGGGACCAGAGGAAGCTGCTCTGAAAGCGCCGGGGTCGACCGGGTCGGGCGCTGCCGGGGGGCAGTTTGGCCTCGTGCCCCTTCGCCACCTTGGCCTTCCTAGGGAGCACAGGGTTGGCCCCGGGCGGAGGGGGCGAGGGCGCGCCTAGGGCCCCGAAGCCTGTCTGGGCTGATGCCCGGAGGCCTAAGGGCCAAACCCGCCAGCGCCCGAGCACCCCCGCGCGCGCGCGCGCACACACACACACACACACACACTCACACTCTTGCGCACGCACACCCACCCCTGAAAACCGCCCCCTCACCCCACAAGCAACCCAAGTGAGGGACGTTCTCCTGGCCAGCTCTGCGGGAAACACGTGGAAGCCGCCCGCCCCGGGCCAATGGCGCCTGGCATCCAGGCGGGAGGAGAGGCTGCAATCAGAGGCCCCGACCCCCAAGGCCCTCAAAGAAGAAGAGGGAGCCAGGGCAGAAGGAGCCCTTCAGCCCCGGTGCCACCCCTCGGTCGGGGCCTCCAGGGTTGCAGCGGAGGCTTGTCACGGAGGCTCTGGGGTGCACCTCCCCCACGGGACAGGACGAGAGGGCACGGGACACAGGAAAGGAGCGGACACTGTAGAGGACACGGGAGCCCAGGGAGGCAGAGCCAGGCAGAGGAGAGCAGTGGCCCCGGCCGGCCAGACATTGGCAGACTTGGACCTTCTTGGCCACCTTCCGCCAAGAGGCCCTGAGCTTCGCTGGGGCCGTGAGGAGGAACGGCCCTGGCCTGCACCCAGCCCGGGCTGCCCAGGTGCCCAGCCCGGGGGTGGCAATCGCTCCCAGAGCCAGTGGGCAGCCCTGGGAAGCCAGCAGGGCTGTGAAGAGGCTCCCTCCAGCTGCCCGAGGCTGGGGTGACAGAGGGACCCCCTCCCCCTTGTGCCCCCTGCCCCTCAGGGGTGCAGCCTGCCTGCCAAGGCCCGGACGGTCGCGGGCCTTTCCGTCCCGACCCAGGGGCCGCCACAGCCCACCTGGGCAGGAACTCGTGCCATCCCTAGCAGGGGTGTCCGGAGCCCTCCGTGGGCTCAGGCCCTTCCTTTGCTGTCTCGTGTCCTGGAAGGGGGCCGAAACCTGGTCCCTTGCTGCCTGCCCCTCCTCTTCACACGTGTGGGCCACCCGGGAACCCCCCACCCCACCCCACCCCCGCCCGCGGTTGCGGGTTTTGCCCAGCGCTGTCAGGCCTTGTGCGGCTGGGTCATGATCTGGAGGGTCTCATTCGTCCTCCGCCCTCCGTGGGGTCAACGTGCCCCTCCGGCCCTGGCCTACCCACCGGGGCACCTGCGTATCAAGGACCCGGCCCCGGCCCCCCTCACCACAACCGCGCCCCCCCGCCCCGCCTCCCCCGGGCGGAGGCCCGGTGCGCCAGAGCACCGTGGTCCGGGGTGGGGTGGCCGGGCAGGTGCGCCGCTGGACCGGCTCTTCCCGTGCCGACGCGTGGCCGAGGACAAGTGAGGACGGCGGACCGCCATCGCCTCACCCCGAAGGTGGCTGCGCCCGTCAACGTAGGGCTCCTAGCCCTGTGTCCTGTGACCCGTGATCGGAGGCGAAGCAGTGCCCACTGGGAATGGGGGCCCAGCGTCGCCTGGGACAGGAAGTGCCAGCGTGGGGCCCGGGGCCCGGCCCGTGTTGGGCGCGAGCCAAAGACCACCAAACGCCACTCTTCCCCGTCGCCTGCCCCGCACCTGCCGGACGGTGCACGCGGAAATGCTGGGGCGGTCTGGGAAACGCCGCCCCGGACCGGCCTCCCCGCCGGGCCGGCCCACCCCACCCCTTGCCTCCCGTTTCCCCGGTGGCCGGGTCGGAGGCCTCGGGTGGGGGCTCCCTAGGGTGAGCCCCGACTCGTGGACCTCGGCCGGTCCCCCAGGGCCAGGATCCAGGGCCAGACCGCCCCTGCGTCGCCCACCCCGGAAGGAGCTGCAGCCGGTTGCTAGGGTTGCCGGGCTTGCTAGGGAACGTGGCGCTGGGCGACACCACGCCCCCAAAGCCCCAGGGAACCCTGGGCAGCTCTTTGGCCCCTCGGGGCCCGGGAGCGGCCGCCGCCTCCGCCTCCAGCACCGGGTTCCCTTCCAGGGGCGCCCTGGAGGTGGGCTGGCGGCCGGCTCTGTCCTCCAGAGTCCTCTCCGGGTCCCGGAGCTTCTGTGCCTGCCGCCGCCGGCCTTCGCCGCGACCGACCGCCAGGAACGGGCCGGGGGCGGGGGCGGGGGCGGAGTTGGGCGGGGGGTGGCCGGAGGCTGAGGTCAGGAACACACCCCTGGACCACACCGCTGCTGCTCGGGAACGGCCTCGGGCCCGGACAGCGTGGCCTCTCGCTCCGCCCTCTGTGCCCCCAAAACAGGCCCAGTGAGGCGCCGGAAACCGCCCGAGCCCTCCAAGCCGGGATGGCTTCTCCGGGCGTGTTGCGGAGCCGGTGTCGCGGCCTGGGGCCTCCTGGGGCCTCCTCGGGCGGAAGAGGCGGGGGACCTACGAAGGCGGCCGCCGCAGTACCTGCGTCCCGGGCGGGGCGGGGGACCCCTGTCCACGCACGTGTCTCCGGGAGGCCAAGTCCACCCACCCGGGGAACGGGGACCTTGTCGCCACGTCTCCTTGCCCCCTGGTGGACGGCTGTCTCTCCCAGGGGTGTCCTAGCCGAGGGCCGCGTGGGACCCCGCGTGGCTATCCGTGCTTCCCAAGACAAACTCGTCCATTTTCCGAAAACATCATGGGACCATTTTCTCTTCTTCAGTGTTTCTGTATTCAGTGTGGAGCCCAAGACAACTCCTCTCCTTCCTGTGTGGCGCAGAGACGCCAAAAGCTGGGAGAAGTTCTGCTGGGGCCGGGGGCCGACCCGGCTCTGCCCAGACAATGGTTCCCAGCTAGCAGCCGTGCCACCGTCACCTGGACTTCCCGTCCCGTCCTGGCATCGCGGCCCGTTTCCTGCTCTCCTCAGGCCGCCTCGCTGGGCTTGAGGGCTCAGGAGCAGACCCAAGTGGGGAGTAGGCCATTGTAGCTAGCGGCTGGGGGAACACAGAGGACGAGGGGGCGGGGGTGGGGAGAAGGAGGGATCCTGACCAGGCGCGCAGGTGGATGTCTCCACCCACCCGCCCCCACCCCCACCCCCACCCCCACCCGCGCTCACCGCCCGGGCTCTCAGGTAGTCAGTCCGCCCTTGGGTGCCCCAGGGTCATTGTGGGTGAGCTGAGGCCGGGGCGGGGGCTCCTGAAGACCACCCCCCCACCACCACCCCCCAAGACAGACCAAGTGGCTCCATGCACACAGTCAGACCACCTCGGTGAGGGCCACTGGTTCAGCAACCCCACCCGGGGAAGCTCACCTTGGCAGTCTGTCTCTACCCGATCATTCCCAGCCAGCTAGCCAGCCAGCCAACCGTCCTTTCATTCACTCGTTCGTCATTTGTGCATTGCTCTCGCTTCCCTTCGTTCACTCAGTAGGCCGTCCATTCATTGGTAACCACCACCCTGGGATTCACTAGGCATTGGCCGGTCTTGTACTGGGGTGGGGCTTGCACGGGCAGAGGCTCGTGCGAGACAGAGACGGACACAGAGACACAGAGACACAGAGAGAGACAGAGAGAAATGTCTCCTGTCCACTCCAGGTCCTTGTGACCTGGGGCGTGCCAGTGTAGGTAACAATTGCTCCCAAGGAAAGCAGAAGCCGGGTACCTCGACTGCTCCCACCTCGCTGCTGCGTTTTCCAGCCCCGCACTGCAGCGTGAACCGCGGGTCCTTTTTCCTTCCTGGCCCCAAATGCCTGCCTGCAGGCTGAGAGGGTCCTCCCTCTCCGCCAGGCCACTGTGACAGCATATAGTGCCCTCGGCCTGGGCTCACATCGGTGCAGAGCACACCCGGCGTCTTGCTGGCTCTTCTCCATTTGTAGTGGGACGGCTCCCCCAGGCCGGTGGGCCTCGACCCTTCCCCGGGGGCCCGGAGCCTGGGGCGTTTTCCTGTGTCCCTTGTGGTCAGACACCGGGCCGTGCCTCTTGCTTCCGTCCTCCCCTCGCTACCCCCTTCACCGAAGTGGCGGTGAGGCGTCGTGCCGAGTGGTAGTGAGCCGAGTGGCAGTGTCTGTGCGGGAGCAGGTTTGGCGTGACTGTCGGTGCCGGTCCGCCCACAGCAGTGAGGCTGGGTCAGGAGTACTTTGGGCATCTCCTGGCACAGATGGCCGGCGCTGCCGCCGCCCCCGCCCCCCACCCCCGAAACACCCAGGCAGTCCGCCCGGTGTCCATGTGTGCGGCCCAAGACGGGAGAGAGCAGTTGCCTGCCTATTGGCCCCCCGGGCCAGGCCAGCGGCTGGCAGGGGGAGGGTCTGGGCGCCCGGCCTGTTGTAGGCCTCAGCTCCCTCGAGCCAGCCGCCGCTGACTCGACCTTCTCCCTCCCCGGAGGTCCAGGCCCCGTCGCAGTTGCAGCCCCCTAGGCCAAGAGGGGAGTAGTGGGCGGGGACGGGGGCGCGGCGCGGGGTTGCGGCCTCTGAGGAGAGGCGGGCCTGCAAGGCCTTTGTCCTCCTAGGCCTCCAGGGGCGGCCCCCACACCCTGGCGGCCCACCGTGTGGTCTCCCGTTGGCCCTTGGGCCCGGCTCACAGCAATCCCTGAGCCCCCAGCAGGCCCCAGAGGGCCCCTGGCGCTGCTCCCGCAGGATTGTGGTGAGCAGGCAGAGGCGCACAGGCTGCGGGGGGCGGGGGGGGGGGGTGCCAGGGTGCAAGGCGCTCCACTTTTGCATCCTGCTGCTGGAGACCTGGCGGTCTCCTCAGCTTGCCCGGTTGCCAGGGCGTCCCGGGAGCCCCTAAGGGGCAGCCGGGGAGCTGCGGCTCGGCGGGGGTTGGGGGAGGTGTGGCAGGGACCGTGTGCACGCGACTCCAGGAGGTGCCAGGCAGACCCGCAGCGCCCGAGACAGAGCTGCGGGACCCGCTGCCTTTCCGTGCGGAAGGCGGCCAAAGAGGACACCACTCTGAGCGGGGAGGCCCTGCAGGGGTGGAGCCCCGAGCTGGGGGGCCTCACCCCCACGCTGGCGCTCCCTCTGCGGAGTGAAGCCAGAGACGCCCCGTGCCGCCTCTCGTGCCGCTTGGACAGGCCGCTGGAGCTGTGCTTTTGCTTTCGTTTCACCTGTTTTTTTTCTTTTCTTTGTTTCTTTTTGCTTTGTTTCTTTTTCCGTGCCCAAGGGCGGAGGCGGAGCACCTGGGTGCTGTCGGTGCTGGTGGGGGAAACGGCAGGTTGGCATTGGAGGCACAATGCGGCCGTCGAGAAGAAACCGTTGGCCGCTCCGGCGAACCGTGCGCTGTCCCTGACTGGGGAGGACAGTGACAGGAGAGTGTGGGCCAGGACAGGGGTCGGGCTCTGCGGGAGATGGAGAGTTCGGTCCGGCGTCCTGCCGGCCGGCCAGCCCGCCCAGGCAAAGCGCAGAGGGGAGCGCAGCCCGGGAAGAGGCCCAGGGGCCGGGTGTCCGGAAGCCAGGGCTCCGGCCTCTGGCGACCCCCATCGGTGGGCGGGACCAGAGGAAGCTGCTCTGAAAGCGCCGGGGTCGACCGGCTCGGGCGCTGCCGGGGGGCAGTTCGGCCTCGTGCCCCTTCGCCACCTGGGCCTTCCTAGGGAGCACAGGGTTGGCCCCGGGCGGAGGGGGTGAGGGCGCGCCTAGGGCCCCGAAGCCTGTCTGGGCTGATGCCCGGAGGCCTAAGGGCCAAACCCGCCAGCGCCCGAGCACGCGCACACGCGCGCGCGCGCACACACACACACTCACACTCTTGCGCAGGCACACCCACCCCTGAAAACCGCCCCCTCACCCCACAAGCCACCCAAGTGAGGGGGGTTCTCCTGGCCAGCTCTGCTGAAACACGTGGAAGCCACCCACCCCGGGCCAAGGGTGCCTGGCATCCAGGCGGGAGGAGAGGCTGTGAGCAGAGGCCCCACGCCAAAGGCCCTCCACCAAGAAGAGGGAGCCAGGGCAGAAGGAGCCCTTCAGCCCCGGTGCCACCCCTCGGCCGGGGTCTCCAGGGTTGCAGCACGGGCGTGTCCCGGAAGCTCTGGGGTGCACCTACCCCACGTCGGCACTGCTTTGCCGGGCAAAGGGGCCAGGGAAGCGTGGCGTGTGGCGGCCTTTGGCTCGCGCCCAACACGGGCAGGGCCCCGGGCCCCACTCTGACACTTCCTGTCCCAGGCGACGCTGGGTCCCCATTCCCAGTGGGCACTGCTTCGCCTCCGATCACGGGTCACAGGACACAGGGCTAGGAGCCGTCCGTTGACGGGCACAGCCACCTTTGGGGTGAGGCCACGGCGGTCCGTTGTCCTCACTTGTCTCCGGCCACCCCTCGGCACGGAAAGAGCCGGTCCAGTGGGCCACCTGCCCGGCCACCCCCCATTCCCCATCCCCCACCCCCGGGCTCTGGCGCGCCTGGCCTCGGTCCTGGGGAGGCTGGAGGGTGGGGGTGTGGGGGTCTGTTGCGCGTGGGTCACCGGCCAGCAGTGACCACAGAACGCTGTGGATGGCTCCCCGAAAAACACGCGAGAAGCAAACATACACAGTGACAACCAGGTCCTGTGGGGAATTAGGGACAGAATGGCCACCCCCCCTAGTGGGGAGGGCCCTGGTTTACCGTCCACACTTGCTTTTATTGGGCTCATTTTGCATAATAATTCAGGTAAAGTACAGTACTCATTAGGGGGAAGTAGGGAGCTATAGAAAACAAGGAATTCTGCTGGTCTATTGAGTCGGGGTCAAAGAGCTGTAAGACTTTGAGGAACAAACTTCCTCCTTGGACCCCTCTCATTCAACTGAGAGCATTCTTAAACAAAGAAGGTTTCACAGTAGTTTACATGTTCTTTCTTAGGCCTGATCACCCAGGGAATCTGCCCTTTCAGCACAGAGCTGCACCACCCTGTCATTGTTTCAGGCTTAGCACGGGAACTAAGGCAATAAGGAGATTTTCTCCCAGACGATGAGAACTCAGGCTATGTTAAAGCCGAAGAGCGAGGGTCCATCACCCTCTTACGCTGCAGACCCCCAAGTCCTTCTTTTGGGGGGCCTCCCAAAGTGATCGTGCCTGCCTTAGGTCATTCCCCCCATGGGGAATCTTACCCGTCCTTGGCTAACCGACCAAGCTTTTTGGGGTTCAGCAGCAGAAGCAGCATTCCTGCCAGGGAGACAAGCCCTTGTCTCCTTGCTGGCTTATGGTTCCAAGGGCGTTCCCTTAGCCTTAGCCTAGGCTGGGGTTTCAGCTTCTGATACCAGTCAGGGCGGTTCCCAACAAGAACCTATTTAACTCCTAACAATGCCATCGTGATTATTACTAATAGCAGTCATAACTATTTTTAATTGTCCATTATTCCAAAGACTTTATTTCAAGTTCTGGAAGTAAAGTGAAAATTAGGGTACTAAGTATTAATTTATGCTCTCCCAACAAGTATATAAACTTCATGACAGTAAGAACCATGGTTTTCTAACTTACTTTTCTATTTTCAGAGCCCTCTCAGGCACAGACTATGAAATCTAAATTGTTTTCAAGGAATAGCTCTACAGAATTAAAATAATGATTCCAATGACCCTCCTGGGCTGATGTTCTACCAGAGCCCATCAATATGGTTCTAACAGTGTTTCTGACCAGCATCCATTCAGCTTGGTCAGTGCCATGACTTTCACTTGTTAAATATCAAGAATATCACATATTTACATAGAAATGTGCTATAAAAGATTTAATAGTATAATACATGTAAAACACAAAAGTTTAAATAAATGTTAATAATGATGGTGTTAATGATGAGGATGATAAGCTGAGAATCATGAACATAAATGGAACAATTAGTAATCAAGTAGCATATTAGTAACCAGTAAATAAAACAGTAAGTTTTTAGAAGTTTAGAAAAGAACAAAATTAGTGGGTCTAAATAGAAATATTTATAAAATATATAACATTTGAAGATGACTTTCAAGGCCTAATAGGACATGGTGAAATGAAGAGAAAATCATTGACTTTTAAAGATCCAGTTACACGAACAAATAAATTTTATATTAAATGTTGGAACACTCAAGTAAATGTTTTAGCTTTCTGAAAGACCATACAGATTGGGAATATTCAGGAATGTAATAATATATGAATTATTTTAAAAGTAAAAAACAAAATTACTGTGTTGTGATTGGTTTATTCTACCCCAAGGGTTTTCATATATTTTTTGCTATGTTGATATTCTATAGAAATGAAAAAAATAAAATAAAGTTTAAAAATGAGAATAAATGTTACCATTTATCAAATATGCTTATTAAATATAAAGAAATTAAAACATAAACTTTACTATTTTAAGCATTCAAAATGAAAATCTAATCTAAAGAAAACACATAACTGTCAGGATGGGCAGGGTAGGACAAGTGGGAATCTAGTTATAATTAGCATTTTGGACCACAAATATGGCCACCATTTGGACTACAAGTAATATGGCAACTGAACTCTGACCCAGAAGAGGTGACTGACATCAGACCAGGAGCCACCAATGCTAAGTTGCTTCTTTGTTCACCAAGACCCAATCCTTGGCTCCCGCGCAGGAAGTCCAGCCATATAAAAACTCCCAGCCTTTCCCTTCTCCCACGCGGTCTTTTCTTAGCCCCTTCTCCGGGCGGGCGGGGAAAACGTCGCCCGGGAGCACAAACTTCCAAAATAAAGCTCATCTGCCTGTTTCCATGGCTAATTGGCTGTTTATTTCCTCGGCGGGGTCTAAGAAAACCTTACAATAACTATTGTTTCTGTAAAACAAAGACTACACAAAAAAGAAGGACAAATATTGACATAATGTTAAATGCATAAAATAACACTATATGGCTGAATTATAACAAACACAGATATAATATATATGATAATAATATCACAAAAGAAGGAGGTGAACTGGAACTAATTCAGAACTAAGTTTCTACATTTTACCCAACTCAGGTTTGGAAAGTACTAAATTAAAATGAATGTTGTAAAGCCCTGGCTGGCATAGCTCAGTGGATTGAGCGCGGGCTGGGAACCAAAGTGCCCCAGGTTCGATTCCCAGCCAGGGCACATTCCTGGGTTGCAGGCCATAACCCCCAGGAACCGCACATTGATGTTTCTCTCTCTCTCTCTCTCTCTCTCTCTCTCTCTCTCCCCCTCCCTGCCCTCTCTAAAAATAAATAAATAAAATCTTTAAAAAAATGAATGTTGTAATCCCTACAGCAACAATCAAGAAAATCATAAAAATACAGTAAAAGTTTAATTAAATGAGACATTAAAATATATCCATTTAACATAAACAAGCACTAAGGGAAATTGAAGGTAAAAATACATGAGATATATGGAAAATAAATAGCAAAATAGTAAGTATAAATCTAAACACTTCAAAAATTAAAATAAATACTAATGCACTAAATCCAACCTAAAGAAAGATTATCAGGCAAGATATTTTTAAATACACCCAACATGTTATCTCCACAAGACACAGTTTAAGTTCCACTACAGAAAAGTGTTGAAAGGTAAGAATGATAGAATATATAACATGCAAATGATAAGCGAATAAAAGCGGTTATAGTTTTAACAAAAAAGATAGACTTTAAGACAATAGTAGCGTCAAAAAAGACCGCTCATGAAGTTCCTGGAAACAAATGAAAATGAACTCACAACAACCCAGAACTTATGGGACACAGCAAAGGCAGTCCCGAGAGGGAAATTCATAGCTACAGAAACCTACATAAAAAAATAAATAAATAAAACAGAAACATTTTAAACAACCAACCTAACCCTATGCCTACAAGAACTCAAGGAACAACAACAAAGACAACCCAGAGCAAGTGAAAGGAAGGAAATAACCAAGATCAGAGCAGAATTAAATGGCATAGAGACAAAAGGAACAATAAATACAGGAGCTGGTTCTTTGAAAAGATAAACAAAATCGACAAGCCTTTAAGCAGGTTCATCAATAAAAAAAGAGAGAGAGGACCCAAATAAACACAATCAGAAATGAAAGAGGAGAGATTACAACTGATACTACAGAAATGCAAAGGATTGGAAGAAATTACTATGAAGAACCATATGCTAAGAAATTTGAAAACCTAGGCGAAATGGACAAATTTCTAGAAAAATATAATCTTCCAAAACTCAGGGAAGAAGAAGCAGAAAGCCTGAACAGAACAGTAACAACTGATGAAATTGAAGCAGTAATCAAAAAACTCCCAACACACAAAAGCCCTGGACTGGACAGTTTCACAGGACAATTCTACAAAGGATGTAAGGAAGAGCTAACCCCTATCAGTCACAGACTATTCCAAAAAATCCAAGAAGACAATACTCCCCAACTCTTTTTTGAGGACAGCATCATCCTAATCGCAAAACCAGAATAAGATACAACAAAGATAGAAAACATCAAGCCAATATCACTGATGAACATAGATGTTAAAATCCTGAACAAAATATTGGCAAATCAATTCCAGCAATACATTAAAAAGATCATACACCAAGACCAGGTGGTATTCATTTCAGGGATGCAAGTATGGCACAATATTAACAAATCAATAAATGTAGTACATCACATAAACAAAAGCAAAGATAAAAATCACATAATCATGTCAATAGATGCAGAAAAAGCATTTGATAAGTGTAAGGTTTTCTTAGACCCCGCCGAGGAAATAAACAGCCAATTAGCCATGGAAACAGGCAGATGAGCTTTATTCTGGAAGTTTGTGCTCCCGGGCGACGTTTTCCCCGCCCGCCCGGAGAAGGGGCTAAGAAAAGAACCCGTGGGAGAAGGGAAAGGCTGGGAGTTTTTATATGGCTGGACTTCCTGCGCGGGAGCCAAGGATTGGGTCTTGGTGAACAAAGAAGCAACTTAGCATTGGTGGTTCCTGGTCTGATGTCAGTCACCTCTTCTGGGTCAGAGTTCAGTTGCCATATTACTTGTAGTCCAAATGGTGGCCATATTTGTGGTCCAAAATGCTAATTATAACTAGATTCCCACTTGTCCTACCCTGCCCATCCTGACATTCCGACCTCTTTGGTATAGGGATAAGGGGGCGTCGTCGTCAATCTGGCTTCTTCGAGCTGTCAGAATGGGCACAGAAGGGAGGGGCGAGAGGTCGGCTGTTTCTGATCCATCAGGCAAGGGCAAGTAGGTGTGGGCCTGAAGCAGCATCTGGTTGAAGGTAACCCAGGAGGCTTCACGAATTTTTCCTGGAGAAACTTCAGGAAACAGGCGAAACATTAATAGTATGCAGATTATTATGAGTGGCCCTAGGACCGGGGCCAGGGTGGTAAAGAGTAAAGAATGTCACCACGGAGTTGTTTTGAGAGAGGTAGGGTCCTGGCGTAATTTGTCCCTGAGATCCTGTAGGGTATTGACATTTCCCTTTACTAGGCTGCTTTTATTTACATAGAAGCAGCAATGTTTCTGCAGAAAGACATGTCCCTCCTTTTTCTGCTGTTAGTAGGTTTAGGGCTTTACGATTCTGGAGAGCAACCTGGGCTACCAAGGTTATCTGTCTTTGCAAAGATGCTAGAGAGGTGGCAGAGGCATTAAGGGCCTGCTCCAACTCAGCCCGTAGTTGGCAAATGGCTTAGAAACTGTGTGCTAACCCAGCGCTGCCTACTCCAGCTGCTGGCAGGGTTGTGAAGGTTATACCTGCTAGTATGAGCAGGAAGACTGGCCCGTTTTTGATGCCTGGTTAGTTTGTCCCTGAGCTTCCCCTCTCTATAAAGCATAAGCTGTGGGGTCAGCACGGTCAGGAAGCAGGGGAAGGCAGAGGCAGAGTTAACAGTCCATAGCAGCATTCCATTGCACCAAAAAATGTACCACGGGGCTGGTGGTGGTTCCTGATATGGGAATAGTTTGGTTGCAGGAGGAGGTGCTATCAGTGGCGTAACATACCTGCAGCTGGCTTCCAGGATCTTAGAGAAGAGGTGCATCCTTTAAGAGGAAAGGTGTAGGGGGAGTCAGTGACATTGAGAGGATTAGGGATGGAGACAGCTGCGATCGGAGAACGGTCGAGATAAGCACATAAGAAACAGTCAGTAATATTTCCTGTGTCAGTAAGGTTCAGGAGGGAAATACCTTGACGTAGGGTTTTAATCCATGGACCTGGAATAAGAGCTCAGTATATGTCAATGGAACTCTGAGGATGCAAATAGGAGAGGCTTTGGTACAGTTTTCCCTTTACTCCCTGCTCCCATTTGGAGTCCCACAGGTTATTAATAGCAAAGTGCCAAGGCTGGAGAGTACTCCATTCATGGTATTTGCAATAGTAGTAGGGGCAGCCTTCCATGTGTGTCTAGCCAGAGTTTGCAGTTACTACCCATCTGATCATAGAGGGAACAGAGAGCATGCCATCCGTACGGGGCAGTCCAGCAGTCTAGCCCTTTAAAGCTACTTATGGAAGCAGAGAGAAGGATGGATGTAGAGCAACCAGAGGGAGGGCAATTCGTGGAAGTGACTAGGTGAGAAACCACCTGTCCATCTTTGTTACGGGTCTTACATATGAAGAATCTGCAAATGTATTTGCTTTGTAGTTTAGGAATGGTTTCTGACAGGCATGGGTGAGCAAGGAGGAGGAGGAGGAACAGTAAAAACTTAATCGGGAGAATCTGGTGTTCGAGTAAAGCAGACTTGGATATTTCCTACAAACTGCGCTGACCACTTTTCCGAGACAGGGGCTGGCTTAAGGCAGATTTGGACTGGTTGGGCAGTGCTGGCCTGGCCAGGAACTCCAGGGTTCCAAACTAAGGGATTTATTTTTTGTAAAATCTGCTTTGGGATATTATTTTCCTTTTTGTCTTTACAAGCTAGCATAATTATAAGGACCTTATATGAGGCTTCCCGTAACTTTAAAATAGTTTTCAGTCTGGCCAAGAGGTTTTTTTTTTCTTTTTTTAGCAGTGGTATAGGGCATTGTGGAATAATAAGAAAAGAATGCTTCAAAGACTTGGCTTTTAAACTGACAAGTGATAGGGGGCGTGTTGGAGTTCCGTTAACCCCCATGACCGAGATCTGGGAAGGGGTAAGGGGACCAGAATGTGACGGCAAGGCTGAATAGGTAGCTCCCATGTCCACTAGGAATGAGATAGACTTACTATTTGCCGCATTACCCTGGGCTTGACGAGGGTAATGAGTGTGTTTGAGTCCGGCCCTCATCAGTTGCCCATGAAGCCAAGGAGCTTTAAGGCCGGAGAGGAGTCCTCACCTTGGCTGGCTGGTTCCCCGCGTAGAGGCGCCGGGAACGAGCCTTTAAGGGGACAGGCATCTCTTTAACGGCCGAGCTGCCAGCAGTTGAAGCAGTTTGGTGGGCGGTTGACCACATTTGAAACAGGCTCCTGGCAGTGTTTCTTTCGGTGGCCCGGACTTTGACTTGGCCCCTGGGCTGCTGTCCTGGGTTTTCGGCTGGCCTCAGGACTGCTACTATAGCCTGGGTCTGCAGGGCTACCTTCCGTTGCAGGCGCACTCGGCGAGCAGCCTTAGCATTTCTGTCCCAGTAAAAAAACTTTAAATGCCATGTTTACCAGATCTTGGATGGGGGTTTGAGGACTGTCTTCTGCCTTTTTTAGTTTTTTTTGAATGCCTGGGGCTGACTGAGTTATAAGGTATTGACGTATTAACACCTGTCTGTCTGGAGACGATGGGTTTATATTAGGGTTTTTGTGAAAGGCCTTTAGCAGTCTGTTGCAGAAGAGTGCAGGGTTTTGTTTTGAAATTAGTTAGAACTAGGTAAAGGTTTTTGCAGGCCATTTTAAAGGCAAGGGTTAAAATATGGAAGTTACTGATGAGTTACGAGGGATTTGTAGAAAAGTTTTGTAGCCTTTATTGTACTGCTGCTGATTAGCTATTCAGAAAGGCACGTGAAACCGAGTATGGCCCTATTTAAAGGACGGGGGGGAACTACCATAAGCTGCTGTTTGCCAGCATTACGAAAACTCTGGGTGCTGTGGTGCCCTGCCCCCTGCTCTGCTCAGGACAGAGGCTGGAAGAAAAAACAAACAAACAAACAAACCAAAAAAAAAAACCCCACAGAGATATGAGGCTTAGGACTTAGGCACAGCTGGAAAAAAAATGCCTCAGTTTAAAATGTTACCTTTTTCACAGCACTGGAGAGGCAGGTACCCTGCTGTTCTGAGTGGCCAGTTAATTACTTTATTGTTTTGAGGACCTACAGTAGCTTTTAGGTTTAGAGGTTTACAATGCTTGAAAGACTTAATTCCTCAGTTTTCTTTGTGAGTTTTACAGTTAAGGATGGAATGAGATTTTATTTTTTTGTACCCTTGTTTTTAGGCAATGTGGGCATAGTAGGGCCCAGCCCAATATAAAGCTGAAATTGAATGCAAGGCTTGGGTTAGGCAGATAAGGAATATTATCACCTCCTGCTGCACACGCAATAAGGATCAAAGGCATGGTTTTACAGATTAGATGGCTGTCTGGCTAGAAAATAAACACAGCAATTACTTGGTAAAGCAGACAGGCATGAGAGTAGCCAGGGATACAAATGGAGTCAGAGAAAGGAGAAAACACTTGAGGCAAATTCGAAAAAATACCCAGTTAGGAGAACAGAGCCTGGAAAAGGCCGAACTTTTACTACAGGCTAAAATCTTGCTGTTTTTTGAAAGACTACACCTAAGTGGGGAATGTACCACAGGGATGAGACCATGTATGCTTTTACAGTGTGCCTTTAGCTGCGGGGACATTTGCTTGCAGTTGGCGGGAAACCTAGTGTTTTTTTTTCTTTGTTGCTGCGAGCGCCCTTGTGGCTTTTAAATGCTTGACCAGTGCCCCTGGGGTGCCGCGATTTTTTGAGAGAAAGAGAGAGAGAAAGAAAGCAAGACATTTGCCCAGCAGACATAACACTGTTCACCCCCCTCAGTTTTTGCAAGGGGTATTCGGATGCAAATTGAGTTGTTAGAAGTTACCTGGAGAGAAAGAGCTGCTGCAAGCTTACAACAAGCTAATGAATGAAACCGACTTTTTTCTGGTGAGGTTTGGAGGGAGAAAAGGCTAAGGAATCCAAGTAGATTAGATTGTGTTGCTTATGTGCAGGGTTTTTAAAAGCCGTTATTCCTTTGGTTATCCCTAACTTTTTACATGTTTCAGTTTCTCCCCTAACTGTCTAATACAGCCAGGGGGGCTTGGAGTGCTGGGTGACCAGCCTTTAAGTGCACTTTCCCGGACCAGCCGGAGTTTAATTGCCGTTTGAGGGATTGACCTCAGACACCCCAGCAAGGCCCCCGCTTACGCAGGGACACTTAAAGATTTGGGCTGGGGGAAGGGGAGGGGGGGCTGCCTCTTTTCTTCGGAGCCCGGGCAGAACCGGAGCACTCATTTCAGATCTTACTGCTTTTACTTCTGAGGATAGGCTTAGCACTTTGAAATTTCCCACCCCCACAGCACAGCATTTCCTTAATTCCGAAGGTGATCGTACTCACTGTGTTCCAAACGTCTGGAGACAAAGGGTGAAGTTTTCTGGCACAGCCTTGGCATTTTTCCCCCCAGCATAGGCCTCTGCCGGAGGAAGGTCAAGGAAGGACGCTGGCTGGCAGGGGCTGGTAGGGAGGGGGGAAAGGAGCGGGGAGAAAGGCCCTCAGAGGGAGGGGGAGAATGAGGAGGGAAACAAGATTTTCAGGAGAGGCAGAAAAAGAAGGTAGAGAGCTCCGGAGTCATTAGGAGAGAGAGAGAGAATGCAGATGGACTTGTGCCGTGGAACAATGGGTGCACAAGTGCACAAGTCCGGGCGGGAGCACAAAGTTCTGAAGCTCTGAATGTGGGGACCTTAGACTATTTTCCAGCCCGTCTGCAAAAACTATTCAAGTTAATAAGGGTAACAAAATTGAAAGTGCCTTCAGGGGGGTCAGGTTTTGCAATTACTGAACGGATATAATGGCCAGGCCGTATCGGACAGAAAAATCAGTCATTTCTGTTTAAGGCCAGACACCCTAGAGGTGACTTAGGGTCTGGTTTGGACCCCTGCCCTCCCGTTCCTGGTCCCAGGGACGGAGATTAGTGGCTGAGAATTGGCGTCCCGCAACTCAAACCACCAACCTAAGGGGGCAGATGAGTTCAAAAACCTGGAGACGTCTCCCGCAAGGTTTTGAACCCCAGAGGGAACCAGTGTTCCCGGAGAGTTTCCTGACGTGGCGCCACGATTTTGGGAAGGAGGCCAGTGCCTCCAGGGGACAGGAGAACCCGGAGGGAAATCCCGGGACCAGGAAGTTGAGGGACTGCGGCACTTACCCTGATTCGGTGCTCAGACTGGTGGGGTAGCCATAAGGCCTCCTCGGGGAGCCTGGAGAGGAGCAGTCTCCAGGAGACAATGACTCCTCCCGGGTTTCGGCACCAAATGTAAGGTTTTCTTAGACCCTGCCAAGGAAATAAACAGCCAATTAGCCATGGAAACAGGCAGATGAGCTTTATTTTGGAAGTTTGTGCTCCCGGGCGACCTTTTTCCATGCCCGGAGAAGGGGCTAAGAAAATACCCCGTGGGGGAAGGGAAAGGCTGGGAGTTTTATATGGCTGGACTTCCTGCACGCGCGTGGGAGCCAAGGATTGGGTCTTGGTGAACAAAGAAGCAACTTAGCATTGGTGGCTCCTGGTCTGATGTCAGTCACCTCTCTGGGTCAGAGTTCAGTTGCCATAATACTTGTAGTCCAAATGGTGGCCATATTTGTAGTCCAAAATGCTAATTGTAACTAGATTCCCACTTGTCCTACCCTGCCCATCCTGACAATAAGGTACTGCACTCATTTATGATAAGAACACTTAGCAAAGTGGGAATCGAGGGAGCATTCCTCAACATAATAAAGACCATATATGACAGACCTACAGTCAACATCATACTCAATGGTCAAAAACTAAAATCTTTTCTATTACAATCAGGAACAAGACAAGATTGTCCACTTTCACCACTCCTATTCAACATAGTATTGGAAGTCGTAGCCACAGCAATCAGACAAAAAAAATGAAAAGTATTTCATTTAGAAAAGAGAAAAGAACTGTCATTGTTTGAGGATAACATGACAGTGTACATAAAATACCCTATAGACTCCACCAAAGAACTGCTCGACCTAATAAATGAATTTGGCCAAACAGTGGCGTACAATGTCAATATCCAGAAATCAAAGACATTTTGTACAACAACAATAAATTAACAGAAACATAAATCAGGAAAAAACGGATTTCATATAGGAACATGAAAAAAAATGCCTAGAAATAAACATAACCAAGGAGGTAAAAGACCTGTACTCACAAACCTAAAGAACACTGAAGATAGAAATTATGGAACACACAAACAAATGGAAACATGCACTGTGTTTACAGATTGAAAGAATTAACATCATCAAAATGTCCATATTACCCAAAGCAATTCACAGCTTCAATGTAATACCATTTAAAGTATCAATTGGATACTTAAGAATATAGAACAAACACTTCAAAAATTTATATGGAACCATAAATGACCCTGAATAGCTCCACCAATTTTGAGAAAGAAGAGCAAAGTCGGAGGAATCACAGTATCAGATATCAAACTGTATTACAAGTCCACTGTACTCAAAACAGACTGGTACTGTTACAGAACAAACAAGCGGGGCCTAGGACGATATACAATTACTGAAAGAAGCCCCCAGGTCCGTTATGTCTGCCGCCAGAGGAAAGACGTCTCTCAATGCCAGAGATTTGTGAAAAGGAAAGGAAACGTTTATTTAATGCTATGCAAACTTAAGGAGGGGCCTAATGTCTTCACCAAAAATCCTAAAGTCCCTTAAAGCACCCACAAACAGACACAGTCCTTCCTTCAATCCCCCTTGGCCCAGTCCAGAGTACCGTATCTCCAAAAGCTGCGGGGAGTCCCTACTCTGGCAAAGGCACACGGTCCTCCCTTCCCGTACCACGGGAGTCCCCACTGGGCCAGAGCGGCGAGGTTCTCCCTCTCAGGGCGATGGGAGTCTGCACTCTGTCAAGGCCGGATGTTTCTCTCCCTCAGGGCCGCGAGAGCCTTCCCTCTACTAAAGCCGTGTGGTTCTCTCTTGCAGGGCTGCTCATGGTTCTTCCCCTCCAATGCCGGCCGAGTCTTGCTTCATATCCCAGCGCCAATCTTCCTCTAAAGCCCTATTTCCGGATCCTCTCACAATTGGCTACAGCTGCCAGATTCTGGGCAGGTGTGGCCCTGTGGTGTGGAGCCAATCAGGCTCCCCTCTTGGCTGCACCCTGTTACCATCCCTCCTTTCAGATTTACACCCACTTTATAATCTTATAAAGGACAATGGACGAAGGTCTCATCTTCTTGTAACTGCTTCCGGCTGGAAATGGCCGTTGTTCTACCCACCCATGGGTCAGGGGTGCCCTGAAAGGGGGTGGGGGGGTGCAGCATGGAGGGAGTCCTTCCTGTAAGGGGAAGGACCTTACAGAATCCTGGTCAGTTGGCTGTCACCAGGAAGTCTCAGGCTCGGTGTCCAAAGGCTGGCATTACTGGACCGTTGGCATCCCGGTCATATTCTGGAGGTGACAGATTTGGAAAAAGTTGGAAGGCACAATTGCATTATAACCACTCAATGACAAAGGCAAGGGCTGAAGTAAAGAATGGCTTATCAGGAGGAAGGTGTACAAGGCACGCTACACCTATCCGAAACTCTTGTGGCCCACTCTACTTCACTCGGGCCGAGGGGAATATGTTAGGATTGATTTCCCTCCTTTCAGATGTCTGGGGCCCTTTCTGTTCAAGCCATCAAGATAGAAAAGGCAAAGTTAGTTCTAAAGTGAAGCCCACACACCGCCCAAACCATTCACCAACCCAACCACTTAGTTCAGCCAAACCATGGAATCTCAGGGGGCGATGATGAAAATGGGCTCCTTAAGTGAGGCCTGGATTACCGTCAGTCACTCAGGTAATGAGGTTCTAGGCATATT
>NC_040917.2:1170662-1195357 GCF_004126475.2 Phyllostomus discolor | reverse complement strand
TTCCATACTTGTTCTTACAAGTTAGTTCACATGAAAACTACAGCAAATGCAGCATTTCTGTGAATTCTTTGTACAGAACTGTGAAAACTGAACGCATTACTGTAAAAACCACATATTTCATCTTGTACTAAATCAGGTACATGTAGAAATGTTATGAACTACTACAAAATGTTGATGTAAGAGTGTGTTCTCCAAATATGTTACATTTCACAGAGAATTACTAGTGTTGAAGCAGTTCATTACTGTTCATTCTTTGAGAAATGCTATATTTACCCAAAATTCATACTTGTTCTTACAAGTTATTTCACATGAAAACTACAGCAAATGCAGCATTTCTGTGAATCCTTTGTACAGAACTGTGAAAACTGAACGCATTACTAGTACGAAACACATATTTCAACTTGTCCTAAAGAGGTACTGTATCCATGTTATGCACTACCTTACAAATGTTGATGTAACGGGTGTTCTCTCCAAATATGCTACATTCACAGAGAATGACTAGGTGTTGAAGCAGTTCAATTACTGTTCATTTTTGAGAAATGCAGTTTTTTACCCAAAATTCATACTTGTTCTTACAAGTTAGTTCACATGAAAACTACAGCAAATGCAGCATTTCTGTGAATCCTTTGTACAGAACTGTGAAAACTGACCTCTTTCAGTTAGAAACACATATTTCACATTGTAACTAATCAGGTACATGTAGAAATGTTATAAACTACTACATAATTTGATGTAACCAGTGTGTTCTCCAAATATGTACAGTTACACTGAGAATTGCTACTGTTGAAGCAGTTCATTACTGTTCATTCTTAGAGAAATGCGTTTTTACCCAAAAATTATACTTGTTCTTTGCAGTTAGTTCGCATGAAAACTGGAGGAAATGCAGCATTTCTGTGAATGCCTTTGTACAGAACTGTGAAAAGTGAACGCATTACAGTAGAAAACACATCTTTCAACTTGTAATAAATCAGGTACATGTAGAAATGTTATGCACTACTACACAATGTTGTAGTACCCGTGTGTTCTGCAATATGTAGCATTTCACAGAGAATTCCTAGTGTTGAAGCAGTTCATTACTGTTCATTGTTTGAGAAATGCAGGGTTTACCCAAAATTGATACTCGTTCTTACATGTTAGTTCACATGAAACTCAAGCAAATGCAGCATCTCTGTGAATTCTTTTGTATAGAACTGTGAAAAATGAAGGCATTACGATACAAAACACATATTTCAACTTGTCTAAATCACGTACATGTAGAAATGTTTATGAATTACTACAAATTGTTGATGTATCTGTCGTTCTCCAAGTATGTTACATTTCACAGAGAATTACTAGTGTTGAAGCAGTTCATTACTGTCATTTGTGAGAAATGCAGTTTTTTACCCAAAGTTCATACTTGTTCTTACAAGTTAGGTCACATGAAACTCCAGCAAATGCAGCTTTTTCTGTGAACCCTTGTACAGAAATGTGAAAACTGAACGCCTTACAGTGGAAAACACACCTTTCACCTTGTAATAAATCAGGTACATGTAGAAAATGATATAAACTGCTACATAGTGTTGATGTAACCATGTGTTCTCCAAATATGTTACATTCACATAGAATTACTAGTGTTGAAGCAGTTACTTACTGTTAATTCTATAAGAAATGCAGGTTTTACCCAAATTCATGCTTGTTGGTTAAAATTAGTTTCACATGAAAACTACAGCAAATGCAGCATTTATGTGAATCCTTTGTACAAGAACTGAGAAAACCGAACCCGTTATTGTAGAAAATAATATATTTCAACTTGGTAATAAATCAGGTACATGTAGAAAATCTTATAAACTGCTACATAATGTTGATGTAACCGTGTGTTCTCCAAATATGTTACATTTCACAGAGAATTACTAGTGTTGGAGCAGTTCATTGCTGTTCATTCCTTAAGAACTGCAGTTTTCACCCGAAATTCATACTTGTTCCTACAAGTTAGTTCACATGAAAACTACAGCAAATGCAGCATCTCTGTGAATCCTTTTGTACAGAACAGTGAAAACTGAACGCATTACAATACAAAACACATATTTCAACTTGTCCTAAATCACGTACATGTAGAAATGTTATTCACTACTACTAAGAGTTGAGGTACCCGTGTGTTCTCCAAATATGTAACATTTCACAGAGAATTACTAGTGTTGAAGCAGTTACTTACTGTTAATTCTATAAGAAATGCAGGGTTTACCCAAAATTCATGCTTGTTGGTTAAAGTTAGTTCACATGAAAACTACAGCAAATGCAGCATTTCTGTGAATCCTTTTGTACAGAACTGTGAAAACTGAACGCATTACGATACAAAACACATATTTCAATTTGTACTCAATCTGGTATATGTAGAAATGTTATGAATTACTACAAATTGTTGATGTATCTGTCTGTTCTCCAAGTATGTTACATTTCACAGAGAATTACTAGTCTTGAAGCCGTTCATTACTGTTCATTTGTGAGAAATGCAGTTTTTACCCAAGGTTCATACTTGTTCTTACAAGTTAGGTCACATGAAAACTACAGGAAATGCAGCATTTCTGTGAATCCTTTGTACAGAACTGTGAAAACTGAACACTTTATAAACCAAATGTTTTCATCTCTACTGAAAGAGGTACATGTTGTCATGTTATGCACTACTACACAATGTTGAAGTACCCGAGTGTTCTGCAAATATGTAACATTTCACAGAGAATTCCTAGTGTTGAGGCAGTTCATTACTGTTCATTGTTTGAGAAATGCAGTTTTTACCCAAAATTCATAGTTGTTCTTACACGTTAGTTCACATGAAAATACCACAAATGCAGCATTTCTGTGAATCTTTGGACAGAACTGTGAAAACTGAACGCATTCACATATTTCATCTTGTACTAAATCAGGTACATGTAGAAATGTGACGAACTACTACAAAATGGTGACGTAAACGTGTGTTCTCCAAATATGTTACATTTCAGAGAGAATTACTAGTGTTGAAGCAGTTCATTACACTTCATCATTTGAGAAATGCAATTTTAACCCGAAATTCATACTTGTTCTTACAAGTTAGTTCACATGAAAACTACAGCAAATGCAGCATTTCTCTGAACCCTTTTCTACAGAAATGTGAAAACTGAACGCATTACAGTAGAAGACAGATATTTCAAATTGTACTAAATCAGGGACATGTAGAAATGTAATAAAATACTACAAAATATTGATGTAACCATGTGTTCTCCAAAAATGTAACACTAAATAGAGAATTACTATTGTTGAAGCAGTTCATTACTATTCATTCTTTGAGAAATGCAGTTTTTCCCCAAAATTCATACTTGTTCTTACACGTTAGTTCACATGAAAATACCACAAATGCAGCATTTCTGTGAATCTTTGGACAGAATTGTGAAAACTGAACGCATTACTGTAAAAACCACATATTTCATCTTGTACTAAATCAGGTACATGTAGAAATGTGATGAACTACTACAAAATGGTGACGTAAACGTGTGTTCTCCAAATATGTTACATTTCACAGAGAATTACTAGTGTTGAAGCACTTCATTACGGTTCATCATTTGAGAAATGCAGTTTTCACCCGAAATTCATACTTGTTCTTACAAGTTAGTTCACATGAAAACTACAGCAAATCCAGCATCTCTGTGAATCCTTTTGTACAGAACTGTGAAAACTGAACGCATTACTATACGAAACACATATTTCAACTTGTCCTAAATCACGTACATGTAGAAATGTTATGAACTACTACAAATTTTTGATCTATCCGTCTGTTCTCCAAGTATGTTACATTTCACAGAGAATTCCTAGTGTTGAAGCAGTTCATTACTGTTCATTTGTGAGAAATGCAGTTTTTACCCAAATTTCATACTTGTTCTTAGAAGTTAGTTCACAGGAAAACTATAGCAAATGCAGGATTTCTGTGAATCCTTTGTACAGAAATGTGAAACCTGAACGCGTTACAGTAGAAGACACATATTTCAAATTGGACTAAATCAGGGGCATGTAGAAATGTTATAAAATACTACAAAATGTTGCTGTAACCATGTGTTCTCCAAATATGTAACACTAAACAGAGAATTACTATTGTTGAAGCAGTTCACTACTATTCATTCTTTCAGAAATGCAGTTTTTCCCCAAAACTCATGCTTGTTCTTACAAGTTAGGTCACATGAAAACTACAGCAAATGCAGCATATCTGTGATTCCTTATTAAAGAAATGTGAAAAGTGAACGCATTACAGTAGAGAACACATCTTTCAACTTGTAATAAATCAGGTACATGTAGAAATGTTATGCACTACTACACAATGTTGTAGTACCCGTGTGTTCTGCAATATGTAGCATTTCACAGAGAATTCCTAGTGTTGAAGCAGTTCATTACTGTTCATTGTTTGAGAAATGCAGGTTTTACCCAAAATTGATACTCGTTCTTACACGTTAGTTCACATGAAAACTACAGCAAATGCAGCATCTCTGTGAATTCTTTTGTACAGAACTGTGAAAAATGAACGCATTACGATACAAAACACATATTTCAACTTGTCCTAAATCACGTACATGTAGAAATGTTATGAATTACTACAAATTGTTGATGTATCTGTCTGTTCTCCAAGTATGTTACATTTCACAGAGAATTACTAGTGTTGAAGCAGTTCATTACTGTTCATTTGTGAGAAATGCAGTTTTTACCCAAAGTTCATACTTGTTCTTACAAGTTAGGTCACATGAAAACTACAGCAAATGCAGCTTTTCTGTGAACCCTTTGTACAGAACTGTGAAAACTGAACGCCTTACAGTGGAAAACACACCTTTCACCTTGTAATAAATCAGGTACATGTAGAAATGATATAAACTGCTACATAGTGTTGATGTAACCATGTGTTCTCCAAATATGTTACATTTCACATAGAATTACTAGTGTTGAAGCAGTTACTTACTGTTAATTCTATAAGAAATGCAGGTTTTACCCAAAATTCATGCTTGTTGGTTAAAATTAGTTCACATGAAAACTACAGCAAATGCAGCATTTATGTGAATCCTTTGTACAGAACTGAGAAAACTGAACCCGTTATTGTAGAAAATATATATTTCAACTTGTAATAAATCAGGTACATGTAGAAATCTTATAAACTGCTACATAATGTTGATGTAACCGTGTGTTCTCCAAATATGTTACATTTCACAGAGAATTACTAGTGTTGGAGCAGTTCATTGCTGTTCATTCCTTAAGAACTGCAGTTTTCACCCGAAATTCATACTTGTTCCTACAAGTTAGTTCACATGAAAACTACAGCAAATGCAGCATCTCTGTGAATCCTTTTGTACAGAAATGTGAAAACTGAACGCATTACAGGAGAAGACAGATATTTCAAATTGTACTAAATCAGGGACATGTAGAAATGTAATAAAATACTACAAAATATTGATGTAACCATGTGTTCTCCAAAAATGTAACACTAAATAGAGAATTACTATTGTTGAAGCAGTTCATTACTATTCATTCTTTGAGAAATGCAGTTTTTCCCCAAAATTCATGCTTGTTCTTACAAGTTAGGTCACATGAAAACTACAGCAAATGCAGCATTTCTGTGAATCCTTTGTACAGAAATGTGAAAACTGAACACATTATTGTGTAAAACACATATTTCAACTTCTACGAAATCTGGTACATGTAGAAATGTTATTCACTACTATTAAAAGTTCATGTACCCGTGTGTTCTCCAAATATGTAACATTTCACAGAGAATTCCTAGTGTTGAAGCAGTTCATTACTATTGATTCTTTGAGAAATGCAGTTTTTACCCAAAATTCATACCTGTTCTTACAAGTTTGGTCACATGAAAACTACAGCAAATGCAGTATTTCTGTGAATCCTTTGTACAGAACTGTGAAAACTGAACGCATTACAGTACATGACACATATTTCAAATTGTACTAAATCAGGGACATGTAGAAATGTTATAAACTACTACAAAATGTTGATGTTACCATGTGTTCTCCAAATATGTAACATTAAACAGACAATTACTATTGTTGAAGCAGTTCATTACTATTCATTCTTTTTAGAAATGCAGTTTTTACCTGAAATTCATACTTGTTCTTACAAGTTAGTTCACATGAAAACTACAGGAAATGCAGCATTTCTATGAATTCTTTGTACACAACTGTGAAAACTGAACGCATTACAATAGAAAACACATATTTCAACTTCTATGAAATCTGGTACATGTAGAAACGTTATTCACTGCTACTAAAAGTTGAGGTACCCGTGTGTTCTCCAAATATGTAACATTTCACAGAGAATTACTATTGTTTAAGCAGTTCATTACAATTGATTCTTTGAGAAATGCAGTTTTTACCCCAAATTCATACTTCTTACCAGTTTGTTCACATGCAACCTACAGCCAATCCAGCATTTCTGTGAATCCTTTTGTACAGAAATGTGAAAACTGAATGCCTTACAGTAGAAGACACATATTTCAATTTGTACTCAATCTGGTATATGTAGAAATATTATGAAATACAACAAAATGTTAATGTAACCATGTGCTCTCCAAATGTGTTACATTTTACAGAGAATTACTAGTGATGAAGCAGTTCATTACTGTTCATTCTTTGAGAAATGCAGTTTTCACCCAAAATTCATACTTGTTCTTACAAGTTAGTTCACATGAAAACTACAGCAAATGCAGCATTTCTGTGAATCCTTTGTACAGAACTGTGAAAACTGAACACTTTACTTTAAAAAGCAAATGTTTTCATTTCTACTGAAAGAGGTACATGTCTTCATGTTATGCACTACTACACAATGTTGAAATACCCGTGTGTTCTGCAAATATGTAACATTTCACAGAGAATTCCTAGTGTTGAAGCAGTTCATTAATGGTCATTGTTTGAGAAATGCAGTTTTCACCGTAAATTTATAATTGTTCTTACAAGTTAGTTCACATGAAAACTATAGCAAATGCAGCATTTCTGTGAATCCTTTGTACAGAACTGTGAAAAATGACCGCATTACTTTGGAAAACACAAATTTCAAATTGTAGTAAATCAGGTACATGTAGCAATGTAATGAACTACTACCAAATGTTGATGTAATCCTGTGATCTCCAAGTATGTAACATTTCACAGAGAATTACTAGTGTTGAAGCAGTTCATTACTCTTCAATCTTTTAGAAATGCAGTTTTTACCCAAAATTACTTACTTAAAAATAATTACTTCAAATGTAAATAGACAATGCAGCAATTAAGAAGCATAGCTGACAGAATGGATAAAAAGAAAGCAAGATCCATACATATGCAGCCTACAATAGGCTCACTTCACATCAAAAGTCATTGTTTGAAAGTGAAGGGATAGAAACACATTCTTTATGAAAGTAGAAAAAAAATGATGGGCTAAGTGTACTTACATCAGAAAAAAGAGATGTTAAAACAAAGAATATAATAAGACAAATAAGAGCGTTAAATAATGGAAGACAAAGAATGTAATAAGGGTTAGACAAAGAATGTAATAATGTTTAAAAAAGATCAATCCAACAAGATAATATTGCCCTTTGAATTTTGTTTTTATTTCACACAGAGAGGAAGAGAGAAAGTGAGAGGAATATCGACCTGCCATTCCAAACATTTATGCATTCATTGGTTGACTCCTCTATGCCAGAGAACAGCTGCTTCTTTGAAAAGATAAGTGAAATTGATAAACTGTTACATTAAAAAAGAGAAAGGAAGCTGAAATTAAAAAATAAATCAGAAATGAAAGGGGAAAAGTGACAACCAACACCATGGCAATACAAGTGATTTTAAGAGAATACTATGAACAAGTATACATAACAAATTGAATAACCTAGAAGAAATGGATAAATTCCTAGAAATACATAATCTTCAAATATTGAATCAGGAATAAACAGGAAATCTAATCAAACTTATTAGAAGTTACAAAATGGAGTGACTAATAAAAAAAAAGGTAAATCCCGAGAAACAAAAATCCTAAACCGGATGTCTTCATAGGTTAATTCTACCAAACATTTAAAGAAGAATTAATACTTATACTTCTTAAAATATTCCTAAAAAAATTGAAAATAGGAGAAAAAATTCCAAACTCATTTTGCAAGGCTGGAATACCCTCATATGAAGATCAAAAAAAAAAAAAAAAGAAGGAAGGAAGGAAGGGAGGGAGGCAGGGGGGTGGAAGGAAGGAAAAAAGGAAAAGGAAAAAGAAAAAAAAGAAAAGGAAAGGAAAGGAAAGATGAAATATGTGAATGCGTTCAGTTTTCACAGTTCTGTCCAAAGATTCACAGAAATGCTGCATTTGTGCTATTTTCATGTGAACTAACGTGTAAGAACAACTATGAATTGTGGGTAAAAACTGCATTTCTCAAACAATGAACAGTAATGAACTGCTTGAACACTAGGAATTCTCTGTTAAATGTTACATATTTGCAGAACACACGCGTACTTCCACATTGTGTAGTAGGGCATAACATGACGACATGTACCTCTTTCAGTACAAATGAAAACATTTTGTTTATAAACTGTTCAGTTTTCACAGTTCTGTACAAAGTCTTCACAGAAATGCTGCATGTGCTGTAGTTTTCATGTGAACTAACTTGTAAGAACAAGTATGAATTTTGGGTAAAAAAGCATTCCTCAAACAATGAACAGTAATGAACTGCTTCAACACTAGGAATTCTCTGTGAAATGTTACATATTTGCAGAACACACACGTACTTCCACATTGTGTAGTAGTGAGTAACATTTCTATATCTGCCATGTGTTTTCTACACTAATGCGTTCAGTTTTCACAGTTCTGTACAAAGGATTAACAGAAATGCTGCATTTGCTGTAGTTTTCATGTGAACTAACTTAAAGGAACAAGTATGAATTTTGGGTAAAAACTGCATTTCTTAAAGAATGAACAGTAATGAACTGCTTCAACACTACTAATTCTCTGTGAAATGTAACATATTTGGAGACACACGGTGACATCAACATTATGTAGCTGTTTATAAGATTTCTACATGTACCTGATTTATTACAAGTTGAAATATTTGTTTTCTACTGTAATGCGTTCAGTTTTCACAGCTCTGTCCAAAGGATTCACAGAAATGCTGCATTTGCTGTAGTTTTCATGTGAACTTACTTGTAAGAACAAGTATGAATTTTGTGTAAAAACTGTATTTCTCAAAAAGGAACACTAATGCACGGCTTGAACACTAGTAATTCTCTGTGAAATGTTACATATTTGGAAAACACACAGGTACCTCAACTTTTAGTAGTAGTGAATAACATTTCTACATGTACCAGATTTCCTAGAAGTTGAAATATATTTTTTCTACTGTAATGCGTTCAGTTTTCACAGTTGTGTACAAAGAATTCATAGAAATGCTGCATTTGCTGTAGTTTTCATGTGAACTAACTTGTAAGAACAAGTATGAATTTTGGGTGAAAACTGCATTTCTCAAAGGATGAACCGTAATGAACTGCTTCAACACTAGTAATTCTCTGTGAAATGTAACATATTTGGAGAACACACGTTTACGTCACCATTTTGTAGTAGTTCATCATATTTCTACATGTACCTGATTTAGTACAAGATGAAATATGTGGTTTTTACAGTAATGCATTCAGTTTTCACAGTTCTGTCCAAAGATTCACAGAAATGCTGCATTTGTGCTATTTTCGTGTGAACTAACATGTAAGAACAAGTATGAATTTTGGGTAAAAACTGCATTTCCCAAACAATGAACAGTAAGGAACTGCTCCAACTGTAGGAATTCTCTGTGAAATGTTACATATTTGCAGAACACACGGGTACGTCAACATTGTGTAGAAGTGCATAACATGACGATATGTACCTCTTTCAGTAGAAATGAAAACATTTGGTTTATAAAGTAAAGTGTTCAGTTTTCACAGTTCTCTAGAAAGTCTTCACAGAAATGCTGCATTTGCTGTAGTTTTCATGTGAACTAACTTGTAAGAACAAGTATGAATTTTGGGTGAAAACTGCATTTCTCAAAGGATGAACCGTAATGAACTGCTTCAACAGTAGTAATTCTCTGTGAAATGTAACATATTTGGAGAACACACTGTTTACGTCACCATTTTGTAGTAGTTCGTCACATTTCTACATGTACCTGATTTAGTACAAGATGAAATATGTGAATGTGTTCAGTTTTCACAGTTCTGTCCAAAGATTCACAGAAATGCTGCATTTGTGCTATTTTCATGTGAACTAACGTGTAAGAACAACTATGAATTTTGGATAAAAACTGCATTTCTCAAACAATGAACAGTAATGAACTGCTTCAACACTAGTAATTCTCTGTGAAATGTAACATATTTGGAGAACACACGTTTACATCACCATTTTGTAGTAGTTCATCACATTTCTACATGTACCTGATTTAGTACAAGATGAAATATCTTGTTCTTACATTAATGCGTTCAGTTTCACAGTTCTGTCAGAGAGATTCACAGAAATGCTGCATTTGTGCCAGTTTTCGTGTGAACTAACTTGTAAGAACAAGTATGAATTTTGGGTAAAAACTGCATTTCTCTAAGACAGTAATGAACTGCTTCAACAGTAGTAATTCTCTGTGAAATGTTACATATTTGCAGAACACACGGGTACTTCAACATTGTGTAGTAGTGCATAACATGACGATATGTACCTCTTTCAGTAGAAATGAAAACATTTGGTTTATAAAGTAAAGTGTTCAGTTTCACAGTTCTCTATAAAGTCTTCACAGAAATGCTGCATTTGCTGGAGTTTTCATGTGACCTAACTTGTAAGAACAAGTATGATTTTGGGGTGAAAACTGCATTTCTCTAAGAAGAAACCGTAATGAACTGCTTCAACAGTAGTAATTGTCTGTGAAATGTAACATATTCGGAGAACACATGTTCACGTCAGCATTTTGTAGTAGTTCGTCACATTTCTACATGTACCTGATTTAGTACAAGATGAAATATGTGAATGTGTTCAGTTTTCACAGTTCTGTCCAAAGATTCACAGCAATGCTGCATTTGTGCTATTTTCATCTGAACTAACGTGTAAGAACAACTATGAATTTTGGGTAAAAACTGCATTTCTCAAACAATGAACAGTAATGAACTGCTTCAACACCAGGAATTCTCTGTGAAATGTTACATATTTGCAGAACACACGCGTACTTCCACATTGTGTAGTAGTGAGTAACATTTCTACATGTGCCAGATTTCGTAGAAGTTGAAATATGTGTTTTCTACACTAATGCGTTCAGTTTTCACAGTTCTGTACAAAGGATTCACAGAAATGCTGCATTTGCTGTAGTTTTCATGTGAACTAACTTGTAAGAACAAGTATGAATTTTGTGTAAAAACTCATTTCTCAAACAATGAACAGGAATGAACTGCCTCAACACTAGTAATTCTCTGTGAAATGTTACATATTTGGAAAACACACAGGTACCTCAACTTTTAGTAGTAGTGAATAACATTTCTACATGTACCAGATTTAGTACAAGATGAAATATGTGGTTTTTACATTAATGCATTCAGTTTGCACAGTTCTGTCCAAAGATTCACAGAAATGCTGCATTTGTGCTATTTTCATGTGAACTAACGTGTAAGAAAAACTATGAATTTTGGGTAAAAACTGCATTTCCCAAACAATGAACTGTAATGAACTGCTTCAACACTAGGAATTCTCTGTGAAATGTTACATATTTGCAGAACACACGCGTACTTCCACCTTGTGTAGTAGTGCATAACATGACGACATGTACCTCTTTCAGTACAAATGAAAACATTTTGTTTATAAAGTGTTCAGTTTTCACAGTTTTGTACAAAGTCTTCACAGAAATGCTGCATTTGCTGTAGTTTTCATGTGAACTAACTTGTAAGAACAAGTATGAATTTTGGGTAAATCTGCATTTCTCAAAGAATGAATAGTAATGAACTGCTTCATCACTAGTAATTCTCTGTGAAATGTCACACATTTGGAGAACAAACGTGTACCTCAACATTTAGTAGTAGTGAGTAACATTTCTACATGTGCCAGATTTCGTAGAAGTTGAAATATGTGTTGTCTATTGTAATGTGTTCAGTTTTCACAGTTCTGTACAAAGAATTCATAGAAATGCTACATTTGCTGTAGTTTTCATGTGAACTAACTTGTACGAACAAGTATGAGTTTTGGGTAAAAACTGCATTTCTCAAAAATGAACAGCAAAAAACTGCTTCAACACTAGTAATTCTCTGTGAAATGTAACATACTCCGAAAACAGACGGATACATCACAATTTGTAGTTTTTCATACCATTTCTACATGTACCTCATTTAGGACAAGTTGAAATAAGTGTTTTCTACAATAATGCGTTCAGTCTTAACATTTATGAAGAAAAGATTCACAGAAATGCTGCATTTGCTGTAGTTTTCATGTGAACTAACTTCTTAGAACAAGTATGAATTTCGGGTAAAACCTGCATTTCTTAAAGAATGAACAGTAATGAACTGCTTCAACACTAGAAATTCTGTATGAAATGTAACATATTTGGAGAACACACGGTTACATCAACATTATGTAGCAGTTTATAAGATTTCTACATGTACCTGATTGAATACAAGTTGAAATATGTGTTTTCTACTGTAATGCGTTCAGTTTTCACAGCTCTGTACAAAGGATTCACAGAAATGCTGCATTTGGTGTAGTTTTCATGTGACCAAACTTGTAAGAACAAGTATGAATTTTGGGTGAAAACTGCATTTCTCAAAAGATGAACCGTAATGAACTGCTTCAACACTAGTAATTCTCTGTGAAATGTTACATATTTGGAAAACACACGGGTACCTCAACTTTTAGTAGTAGTGAATAACATTTCTACATGTACCAGATTTCCTAGAAGTTGAAATATATGTTTTCTACTGTAATGCGTTCAGTTTTCACAGTTGTGTACAAAGAATTCATAGAAATGCTGCATTTGCTGTAGTTTTCATGTGAACTAACTTGTAAGAACAAGTATGAATTTTGGGTGAAAACTGCATTTCTCAAAAGATGAACCGTAATGAACTGCTTCAACACTAGTAATTCTCTGTGAAATGTTACATATTTGGAAAACACACGGGTATATCAACTTTTAGTAGTAGTGAATAACATTTCTACATGTACCAGATTTCCTAGAAGTTGAAATATATGTTTTCTACTGTAATGCGTTCAGTTTTCACAGTTCTGTACAAAGAATTCATAGAAATGCTGCATTTGCTGTAGTTTTCATGTGAACTAACTTGTAAGAACAAGTATGAATTTTGGGTGAAAACTGCATTTCTCAAAGGATGAACCGTAATGAACTGCTTCAACACTAGTAATTCTCTGTGAAATGTAACATATTTGGAGAACACACGTTTACGTCACCATTTTGTAGTAGTTCATCACATTTCTACATGTACCTATTTTAGTACAAGTTGAAATATATGTTTTCTACTGTAAAGCGTTCAGTTTTCACAATTCTGTACAAAGTATTCACAGAAATGCTGCATTTGCTGTAGTTTTCATGTGAACTAACTTGTAAGAACAAGTATGAATTTTGGGTGAAAACTGCATTTCTCAAAAGATGAACCGTAATGAACTGCTTCAACACTAGTAATTCTCTGTGAAATGTAACATATTTGGAGAACACACATTTACGTCACCATTTTGTAGTAGTTCATCACATTTCTACATGTACCTGATTTAGTACAAGATGAAATATGTGGTTTTTACAGTAATGCGTTCAGTTTTCACAGTTCTGTCCAAAGATTCACAGAAATGCTGCATTTGTGCTGTTTTCATGTGAACTAACGTGTAAGAACAACTATGAATTTAGGGTGAAAACTGCATTTCTCAAACAATGAACAGTAATGAACTGCTTCAACACTAGGAATTCTCTGTGAAATGTTACATATTTGCAGAACACACGCGTACTTCAACATTTTGTAGTAGTTCATAACATTTCTACATGTACCTGATTTCGACAAGTTGAAATATCTGTCTTCTACAGTAATGCGTTCAGTTTTCACAGTTCTGTACAAAGGATTCACAGAAATGCTGCATTTGCTGTAGTTTTCATGTGAACTAACTTGTAAGAACAAGTATGAATTTTGGGTAAAAACTGCATTTCTCAAAGAATGAACAGTAATGAACTGCTTCAACACTAGCAATTCTCTGTGAAATGTTACATATTTGGAGAACACACGGTACCTCATCATTGTGTAGTAGTGAGTAACATTTCTACATGTGCCAGATTTCGTAGAAGTTGAAATATGTGTTTTCTACACTAATGCGTTCAGTTTCACAGTTCTGTCAGAGAGATTCACAGAAATGCTGCATTTGTGCCAGTTTTCATGTGAACTAACGTGTAAGAACAACTATGAATTTTGGGTAAAAACTGCATTTCTCAAACAATGAACAGTAATGAACTGCTTCAACACTAGGAATTCTCTGTGAAATGTTACATATTTGCAGAACACACGCGTACTTCCACATTGTGTAGTAGTGCATAACATGACGACATGTACCTCTTTCAGTACAAATGAAAACATTTTGTTTATAAAGTGTTCAGTTTTCACAGTTCTGTACAAAGTCTTCACAGAAATGCTGCATTTGCTGTAGTTTTCATGTGAACTAACTTGTAAGAACAAGTATGAATTTTGGGTAAAAACTGCATTTCTCAAAGAATGAATAGTAATGAACTGCTTCATCACTAGTAATTCTCTGTGAAATGTTACACATTTGGAGAACAAACGTGTACCTCAACATTTAGTAGTAGTGAGTAACATTTCTACATGTGCCAGATTTCGTAGAAGTTGAAATATGTGTTGTCTATTGTACTGCGTTCAGTTTTCACAGTTCTGTACAAAGAATTCATAGAAATGCTGCATTTGCTGTAGTTTTCATGTGAACTAACTTGTACGAACAAGTATGAATTTTGGATAAAAACTGCATTTCTCAAAAATGAACAGCAAAAAACTGCTTCAACACTAGTAATTCTCTGTGAAATGTAACATACTCCGAAAACAGACGGATACATCACAATTTGTAGTTTTTCATACCATTTCTACATGTACCTCATTTAGGACAAGTTGAAATAAGTGTTTTCTACAATAATGCGTTCAGTCTTAACATTTATGAAGAAAAGATTCACAGAAATGCTGCATTTGCTGTAGTTTTCATGTGAACTAACTTCTAAGACGAAGTAGGAATTTGGGGTAAAACCTGAATTTCTTAAAGAATGAACAGTAATGAACTGCTTCAACACTAGAAATTCTGTATGAAATGTAACATATTTGGAGAACACACGGTTACATCAACATTATGTAGCAGTTTATAAGATTTCTATATATACCTGATTGAATACAAGTTGAAATATGTGTTTTCTACTGTAATGCGTTCAGTTTTCACAGCTCTGTACAAAGGATTCACAGAAATGCTGCATTTGCTGTAGTTTTCATGTGAACTAACTTGTAAGAACAAGTATGAATTTTGGGTGAAAACTGCATTTCTCAAAGGATGAACCGTAATGAACTGCTTCAACACTAGTAATTCTCTGTGAAATGTTACATATTTGGAAAACACACGGGTACCTCAACTTTTAGTAGTAGTGAATAACATTTCTACATGTACCAGATTTCCTAGAAGTTGAAATATATGTTTTCTACTGTAATGCGTTCAGTTTTCACAGTTGTGTACAAAGAATTCATAGAAATGCTGCATTTGCTGTAGTTTTCATGTGAACTAACTTGTAGGAACAACTATGAATTTTGGGTGAAAACTGCATTTCTCAAAAGATGAACCGTAATGAACTGCTTCAACAGTAGTAATTCTCTGTGAAATGTAACATATTTGGAGAACACACGTTTACGTCACCATTTTGTAGTAGTTCATCACATTTCTACATGTACCTGATTTAGTACAAGATGAAATAAGTGTTTTCTACAATAATGCGTTCAGTCTTAACATTTATGAAGAAAAGATTCACAGAAATGCTGCATTTGCTGTAGTTTTCATGTGAACTAACTTCTAAGAACAAGTATGAATTTCGGGTAAAACCTGCATTTCTTAAAGAATGAACAGTAATGAACTGCTTCAACACTAGTAATTCTCTGTAAAATGTAACATATTTGGAGAACACACGGTTACATCAACATTATGTAGCAGTTCCTAACACTTCTACATGTACCTGATTTAGTACAAGTTGAAATATGTGACTTCTATTGTAATGCGTTCAGTTTTCACCCTTCTGTACAAAGGATTCACAGAAATGCTGCATTTGCTATAGTGTTCATGTGAACTAACTTGTAAGAACAAGTATGAATTTTGGGTAAACACTGCATTTCTCAAAGAAGGAACACTAATGAACTGCTCCAACACTACTAATAATCTGTGAAATATAACATATTTGGAGAACACATGGTTACAACAACATTTTGTAGTAGTTGATAACATTTCTACATGTACCTGATTTAGTACAAGATGAAATATGTGGTTTTTACAGTAATGCGTTCAGTTTTCACAGTTCTGTCCAAAGATTCACAGAAATGCTGCATTTGTGCTATTTTCATGTGAACTAACATGTAAGAACAACTATGAATTTTGGGTAAAAACTGCATTTCTCAAACAATGAACAGTAATGAACTGCTTCAACACTAGGAATTCTCTGTGAAATGTTACATATTTGCAGAACACACGGGTACTTCAACATTGTGTAGTAGTGCATAACATGACGACATGTACCTCTTTCAGTAGAAATGAAACATTTGGTTTATAAAGTACAGTGTTCAGTTTTCACAGTTCTGTACAAAGTCTTCACAGAAATGCTGCATTTGCTGTAGTTTTCATGTGAACTAACTTGTAAGAACAAGTATGAATTTTGGGTGAAAACTGCATTTCTAAAAGATTGAAGAGTAATGAATTGCTTCAACACTAGAATTCTTTGTTAAGTGTTACATATTTGGGAGAACACACGGTACATTCAACATTGATGTAGTAGTGAGTAACATTTCTACATTTACCTGATTTAGTAGAAGTTGAAATATGTGTTTTCTCCTGTTATCCGTTCAGTTTTCCAAGGTCTGTACAAAGGATTCACAGAAATGCTGCATTTGCTGTAGTTTTCATGTGAACTAACTTGTAAGAACAAGTATGAATTTGGGGTAAACACTGCATTTCTCAAAGATGAACAGTAATGAACTGCTTCAACACTAGTAATTCTCTGTGAAATGTTACATATTTGGAGAACAAACGGGTACCTCAACATTTAGTAGTAGTGAATAACATTTCTACATGTACCAGATTTCGTAGAAGTTGAAATATGTGTTTTACACAATAATGCGTTCAGTTTTCACAGTTCTGTACAAAGAATTCATAGAAATGCTGCATTTGCTGTAGTTTTCATGTGAACTAACTTGTAAGAACAAGTATGAATTTTGGGTGAAAACTGCATTTCTCAAAGGATGAACCGTAATGAACTGCTTCAACAGTAGTAATTCTCTGTGAAATGTAACATATTTGGAGAACACACGTTTACGTCACCATTTTGTAGTAGTTCATCACATTTCTACATGTACCTGATTTAGTACAAGATGAAATATGTGGTTTTTACAGTAATGCGTTCAGTTTTCACAGTTCTGTCCAAAGATTCACAGAAATGCTGCATTTGCTGTAGTTTTCATGTGAACTAACTTGTAAGAACAAGTATGAATTTTGGGTGAAAACTGCATTTCTCAAAAGATGAACCGTAATGAACTGCTTCAACACTAGTAATTCTCTGTGAAATGTTACATATTAGGAAAACACACGGGTACCTCAACTTTTAGTAGTAGTGAGTAACATTTCTACATGTGCCAGATTTCGTAGAAGTTGAAATATGTGTTGTCTATTGTAATGCGTTCAGTTTTCACAGTTCTGTACAAAGAATTCATAGATATGCTGCATTTGCTGTAGTTTTCATGTGAACTAACTTGTACGAACAAGTATGAATTTTGGATAAAAACTGCATTTCTCAAAAATGAACAGCAAAAAACTGCTTCAACACTAGTAATTCTCTGTGAAATGTAACATACTCCGAAAACAGATGGATACATCACAATTTGTAGTTTTTCATACCATTTCTACATGTACCTCATTTCGTAGAAGTTGAAATATGTGTTTTCTACAATAATGCGTTCAGTCTTAACATTTATGAAGAAAAGATTCACAGAAATGCTGCATTTGCTGTAGTTTTCATGTGAACTAACTTGTAAGAACAAGTATGAATTTTGGGTGAAAACTGCATTTCTCAAAGGATGAACCGTAATGAACTGCTTCAACACTAGTAATTCCCTGTGAAATGTTACATATTTGGAAAACACACGGGTACCTCAACTTTTAGTAGTAGTGAATAACATTTCTACATGTACCAGATTTCCTAGAAGTTGAAATATATGTTTTCTACTGTAATGCGTTCAGTTTTCACAGTTGTGTACAAAGAATTCATAGAAATGCTGCATTTGCTGTAGTTTTCATGTGAACTAACTTGTAGGAACAACTATGAATTTTGGGTGAAAACTGCATTTCTCAAAAGATGAACCGTAATGAACTGCTTCAACAGTAGTAATTCTCTGTGAAATGTAACATATTTGGAGAACACACGTTTCCGTCACCATTTTGTAGTAGTTCATCACATTTCTACATGTACCTGATTTAGTACAAGATGAAATATGTGGTTTTTACAGTAATGCGTTCAGTTTTCACAGTTCTGTCCAAAGAGTCACAGAAATGCTGCATTTGTGCTATTTTCATGTGAACTAACATGTAAGAACAACTATGAATTTTGGGTAAAAACTGCATTTCCCAAACAATGAACAGTAAGGAACTGCTTCAACACTAGGAATTCTCTGTGAAATGTTACATATTTGCAGAACACACGGGTACTTCAACATTGTGTAGTAGTGCATAACATGACGATATGTACCTCTTTCAGTAGAAATGAAAACATTTGGTTTATAAAGTAAAGTGTTCAGTTTTCACAGTTCTCTAGAAAGTCTTCACAGAAATGCTGCATTTGCTGTAGTTTTCATGTGAACTAACTTGTAAGAACAAGTATGAATTTTGGGTGAAAACTGCATTTCTCAAAGGATGAACCGTAATGAACTGCTTCAACAGTAGTAATTCTCTGTGAAATGTAACATATTTGGAGAACACACGTTTACGTCACCATTTTGTAGTAGTTCGTCACATTTCTACATGTACCTGATTTAGTACAAGATGAAATATGTGAATGTGTTCAGTTTTCACAGTTCTGTCCAAAGATTCACAGCAATGCTGCATTTGTGCTATTTTCATGTGAACTAGCGTGTAAGAACAACTATGAATTTTGGGTAAAAACTGCATTTCTCAAACAATGAACAGTAATGAACTGCTTCAACACTAGGAATTCTCTGTGAAATGTTACATATTTGCAGAACACACGCGTACTTCCACATTGTGTAGTAGTGAGTAACATTTCTACATGTGCCAGATTTCGTAGAAGTTGAAATATGTGTTTTCTACACTAATGCGTTCAGTTTTCACAGTTCTGTACAAAGGATTCACAGAAATGCTGCATTTGCTGTAGTTTTCATGTGAACTAACTTGTAAGAACAAGTATGAATTTTGGGTAAAAACTCATTTCTCAAACAATGAACAGGAATGAACTGCTTCAACACTAGGAATTCTCTGTGAAATGTTACATATTTGCAGAACACACACGTACTTCCACATTGTGTAGTAGTGAGTAACATTTCTACATGTGCCAGATTTCGTAGAAGTTGAAATATGTGTTTTCTACACTAATGCGTTCAGTTTTCACAGTTCTGTCCAAAGATTCACAGCAATGCTGCATTTGTGCTATTTTCATCTGAACTAACGTGTAAGAACAACTATGAATTTTGGGTAAAAACTGCATTTCTCAAACAATGAACAGTAATGAACTGCTTCAACACTAGGAATTCTCTGTGAAATGTTACATATTTGCAGAACACACGCGTACTTCCACATTGTGTAGTAGTGAGTAACATTTCTACATGTGCCAGATTTCGTAGAAGTTGAAATATGTGTTTTCTACACTAATGCGTTCAGTTTTCACAGTTCTGTACAAAGGATTCACAGAAATGCTGCATTTGCTGTAGTTTTCATGTGAACTAACTTAAAGGAACAGGTATGAATTTTGGGGAAAAACTGCATTTCTTAAAGAATGAACAGTAATGAACTGCTTCAACACTACTAATTCTCTGTGAAATGTAACATATTTGGAGACACACGGTGACATCAACATTATGTAGCAGTTTATAAGATTTCTACATGTACCTGATTTATTACAAGTTGAAATATGTGTTTTCTACTGTAATGCGTTCAGTTTTCACAGTTCTGTACAAAGGATTCACAGAAATGCTGCATTTGCTGTAGTTTTCATGTGAACTAACTTGTAAGAACAAGTATGAATTTTGGGTGAAAACTGCATTTCTCAAAGGATGAACCGTAATGAACTGCTTCAACACTAGTAATTCTCTGTGAAATGTTACATATTTGGAAAACACACGGGTACCTCAACTTTTAGTAGTAGTGAATAACATTTCTACATGTACCAGATTTCCTAGAAGTTGAAATATTGTTTTCTACTGTAATGCGTTCAGTTTTCACAGTTGTGTACAAAGAATTCATAGAAATGCTGCATTTGCTGTAGTTTTCATGTGAACTAACTTGTAGGAACAACTATGAATTTTGGGTGAAAACTGCATTTCTCAAAAGATGAACCGTAATGAACTGCTTCAACAGTAGTAATTCTCTGTGAAATGTAACATATTTGGAGAACACACGTTTCCGTCACCATTTTGTAGTAGTTCATCACATTTCTACATGTACCTGATTTAGTACAAGATGAAATATGTGGTTTTTACAGTAATGCGTTCAGTTTTCACAGTTCTGTACAAAGGATTCACAGAAATGCTGCATTTGCTGTAGTTTTCATGTGAACTAACTTCTAAGAACAAGTATGAATTTCGGGTAAAACCTGCATTTCTTAGAGAATGAACAGTAATGAACTGCTTCAACACTACTAATTCTCTGTGAAATGTAACATATTTGGAGACACACGGTTACATCAACATTATGTAGCAGTTTATAAGATTTCTACATGTACCTGATTTATTACAAGTTGAAATATGTGTTTTCTACTGTAATGCGTTCAGTTTTCACAGCTCTGTACAAAGGATTCACAGAAATGCTGCATTTGCTGTAGTTTTCATGTGAACTAACTTGTAAGAACAAGTATGAATTTTGGGTGAAAACTGCATTTCTCAAAGGATGAACCGTAATGAACTGCTTCAACACTAGTAATTCTCTGTGAAATGTTACATATTTGGAAAACACACGGGTATATCAACTTTTAGTAGTAGTGAATAACATTTCTACATGTACCAGATTTCCTAGAAGTTGAAATATATGTTTTCTACTGTAATGCGTTCAGTTTTCACAGTTGTGTACAAAGAATTCATAGAAATGCTGCATTTGCTGTAGTTTTCATGTGAACTAACTTGTAAGAACAAGTATGAATTTTGGGTGAAAACTGCATTTCTCAAAGGATGAACCGTAATGAACTGCTTCAACACTAGTAATTCTCTGTGAAATGTAACATATTTGGAGAACACACGTTTACGTCACCATTTTGTAGTAGTTCATCACATTTCTACATGTACCTGATTTAGTACAAGATGAAATATGTGGTTTTTACAGTAATGCGTTCAGTTTTCACAGTTCTGTCCAAAGATTCACAGAAATGCTGCATTTGTGCTATTTTCGTGTGAACTAACATGTAAGAACAACTATGAATTTTGGGTAAAAACTGCATTTCCCAAACAATGAACAGTAAGGAACTGCTTCAACAGTAGGAATTCTCTGTGAAATGTTACATATTTGCAGAACACACGGGTACGTCAACATTGTGTAGTAGTGCATAACATGACGATATGTACCTCTTTCAGTAGAAATGAAAACATTTGGTTTATAAAGTAAAGTGTTCAGTTTTCACAGTTCTCTAGAAAGTCTTCACAGAAATGCTGCATTTGCTGTAGTTTTCATGTGAACTAACTTGTAAGAACAAGTATGAATTTTGGGTGAAAACTGCATTTCTCAAAGGATGAACCGTAATGAACTGCTTCAACAGTAGTAATTGTCTGTGAAATGTAACATATTCGGAGAACACATGTTCACGTCAGCATTTTGTAGTAGTTCGTCACATTTCTACATGTACCTGATTTAGTACAAGATGAAATATGTGAATGCGTTCAGTTTTCACAGTTCTGTCCAAAGATTCACAGCAATGCTGCATTTGTGCTATTTTCATGTGAACTAACGTGTAAGAACAACTATGAATTTTGGGTAAAAACTGCATTTCTCAAACAATGAACAGTAATGAACTGCTTCAACACTAGGAATTCTCTGTGAAATGTTACATATTTGCAGAACACACGCGTACTTCCACATTGTGTAGTAGTGAGTAACATTTCTACATGTGCCAGATTTCGTAGAAGTTGAAATATATGTTTTCTACACTAATTCGTTTCAGTTTTCACAGTTCTGTACAAAGGATTCACAGAAATGCTGCATTTGCTGTAGTTTTCATGTGAACTAACTTGTAAGAACAAGTATGAATTTTGGGTAAAAACTGCATTTCTCAAAGAATGAACAGTAATGAACTGCTTCACACTAGCAATTCTCTGTGAAATGTTACATATTTGCAGAACACACGTACTCTCCACATTGTGTAGTAGTGAGTAACATTTCTACATCGTGCCAGATTTCGTAGAAGTTGAAATATGTGGTTTCTACAGTAATGCGTTCAGTTTCACAGTTCTGTCCAAGGATTCACAGAAATGCTGCATTTGCTATAGTGTTCATGTGAACTAACTTGTAAGAACAACTATGAATTTGGGGTAAACACTGCATTTCTCAACGATGAACAGTAATGAACTGCTCCAACACTACTAATAATCTGTGAAATATAACATATTTGGAGAACACATGGTTACAACAACATTTTGTAGTAGTTCATAACATTTCTACATGTACCTCTTTCAGTAGCAAGTTGAAAATATTTGGTTTCTAACTGTAATGCGTTCAGTTTTCACAGTTCTGTACAAAGTATTCACAGAAATGCTGCATTTGCTGTAGTTTTCATGTGAACTAACTTGTAAGAACAAGTATGAAATTTGGGTGAAAACTGCATTTCTCAAAGGATGAACCGTAATGAACTGCTTCAACAGTAGTAATTCTCTGTGAAATGTAACATATTTGGAGAACACACGTTTACGTCACCATTTTGTAGTAGTTCGTCACATTTCTACATGTACCTGATTTAGTACAAGATGAAATATGTGAATGTGTTCAGTTTTCACAGTTCTGTCCAAAGATTCACAGAAATGCTGCATTTGTGCTATTTTCATGTGAACTAGCGTGTAAGAACAACTATGAATTTTGGGTAAAAACTGCATTTCTCAAACAATGAACAGTAATGAACTGCTTCAACACTAGGAATTCTCTGTGAAATGTTACATATTTGCAGAACACACGCGTACTTCCCCATTGCGTAGTAGTGCATAACATGACGACATGTACCTCTTTCAGTACAAATGAAAACATTTTGTTTATAAAGTGTTCAGTTTTCACAGTTTTGTACAAAGTCTTCACAGAAATGCTGCATTTGCTGTAGTTTTCATGTGAACTAACTTGTAAGAACAAGTATGAATTTGGGGTAAAAACTGCATTTCTCAAAGAATGAATAGGAATGAACTGCTTCATCACTAGTAATTCTCTGTGAAATGTTACACATTTGGAGAACAAACGTGTACCTCAACATTTAGTAGTAGCGAGTAACATTTCTACATGTGCCAGATTTCGTAGAAGTTGAAATATGTGTTGTCTATTGTAATGCATTCAGTTTTCACAGTTCTGTACAAAGAATTCATAGAAATGCTGCATTTGCTGTAGTTTTCATGTGAACAAACTTGTACGAAGAAGTATGAATTTGGATAAAAACTGCATTTGTCAAAAATGAACAGCAAAAAACTGCTTCAACACAGGTAATTCTCTGTGAAATATAACATACTCTGAAAACAGATGGATACATCACAATTTGTAGTTTTTCATACCATTTCTACATGTACCTCATTTAGGACAAGTTGAAATAAGTGTTTTCTACAATAATGCGTACAGTCTTAACATTTATGAAGAAAAGATTCACAGAAATGCTGCATTTGCTGTAGTTTTCATGTGAACTAACTTCTAAGAACAAGTATGAATTTCGGGTAAAACCTGCATTTCTTAGAGAATGAACAGTAATGAACTGCTTCAACACTACTAATTCTCTGTGAAATGTAACATATTTGGAGACACACGGTTACATCAACATTATGTAGCAGTTTATAAGATTTCTACATGTACCTCTTTCAGTAGAAATGAAAACATTTGGTTTATAAAGTAAAGTGTTCAGTTTTCACAGTCTCTAGAAAGTCTTCACAGAAATGCTGCATTTGCTGTCGTTTTCATGTGAACTAACTTGTAAGAACAAGTATGAATTTTGGGTGAAAACTGCATTTCTCAAAGGATGAACAATAATGAACTGCTTCAACACTAGTAATTCCCTGTGAAATGTT
>NC_040917.2:1158286-1170164 GCF_004126475.2 Phyllostomus discolor | reverse complement strand
ATTGTACTAAATCAGGTACATGTAGAAATGTGACGAACTACTACAAAATGGTGACGTAAACGTGTGTTCTCCAAATATGTTACATTTCACAGAGAATTACTACTGTTGAAGCAGTTCATTACGGTTCATCCTTTGAGAAACGCCGTTCTCACCCCAAAATCTTACTTGTTCTTACAAGTTTGGTGCCATGAAAACTCCAGCAAATGCAGCATTTCTGTGAATCCTTTGTACAGAACTGTGAAAACTGAACGCATTACAGTAGAAAACACATATTTCAACTTGTATTCAATCAGGTACATGTAGAAATCTTATAAACTGCTACATAATGTTGATGTCACCGTGTGTCTCCAAATATGTTACATTTCACAGAGAATTAGTAGTGTTGAAGCAGTTCATTACTGTTCATTCTTTAAGAAATGCAGTTTTCCCCCCAAATTCATACCTGTTCCTTTAAGTTAGTTCACATGAAAACTACAGCAAATGCAGCATTTCTGTGAATCCTTTGTACAGAACTGTGAAAACTGAACGCATTAGTGTAGAAAACACATATTTCAACTTCTACGAAATCTGGCAGATGTAGAAATGTTACTCACTACTACACAATGTGGAAGTACGCGTGTGTTCTGCAAATATGTAACATTTCACAGAGAATTCCTAGTGTTGAAGCAGTTCATTACTGTTCATTCTTTGAGAAATGCAGTTTTTACCCAAAATTCATACTTGTTCTTACAAGTTAGTTCACATGAAAACTACAGCAAATGCAGCATTTCTGTGAATCCTTTGTACAGAACTGTGAAAACTGAATGCATTAGTGTAGAAAACACATATTTCAACTTCTACGAAATCTGGCACATGTAGAAACGTTACTCACTACTACACAATCTGGAAGTACGCGTGTGTTCTGCAAATATGTAACATTTCACAGAGAATTCCTAGTGTTGAAGCAGTTCATTACTGTTCATTGTTTGAGAAATGCAGTTTTTACCCAAAATTCATACTTGTTCTTACAAGTTAGTTCACATGAAAACTACAGCAAATGCAGCTTTTCTGTGAAGACTTTGTACAAAACTGTGAAAGCTGAACACTTTATAAACAAAATATTTTCATTTGTACTGAAAGAGGTACATGTCGTCATGTTATGCACTACTACACAATGTTGAAGTACGCGTGTGTTCTGCAAATATGTAACATTTCACAGAGAATTCCTAGTGTTCAAGCAGTTCATTAGTGTTCATTGTTTGAGAAATGCAGTTTTTACCCAAAATTCATAGTTGTTCTTACACGTTAGTTCACATGAAAATAGCACAAATGCAGCATTGCTGTGAATCTTTGGACAGAACTGTGAAAACTGAACACATTCACATATTTCATCTTATCCTAAATCAGGTACATGTAGAAATGTGATGAACTACTACAAAATGGTGATGTAAACGTGTGTTCTCCAAATATGTTACATTTCACAGAGAATTACTACTGTTGAAGCAGTTCATTACGGTTCATCCTTTGAGAAATGCAGTTTTCACCCAAAATTCATACTTGTTCTTACAAGTTAGTTCACATGAAAACGACAGCAAATGCAGCATTTCTGTGAAGACTTTCTAGAGAACTGTGAAAACTGAACACTTTACTTTATAAACCAAATGTTTTCATTACTACTGAAAGAGGTACATATCGTCATGTTATGCACTACTACACAATGTTGAAGTACCCGTGTGTTCTGCAAATATGTAACATTTCACAGAGAATTCCTAGTGTTGAAGCAGTTCCTTACTGTTCATTGTTTGGGAAATGCAGTTTTTACCCAAAATTCATAGTTGTTCTTACATGTTAGTTCACATGAAAATAGCACAAATGCAGCATTTCTGTGACTCTTTGGACAGAACTGTGAAAACTGAACGCATTACTGTAAAAACCACATATTTCATCTTGTACTAAATCAGGTACATGTAGAAATGTGATGAACTACTACAAAATGGTGACGTAAACGTGTGTTCTCCAAATATGTTACATTTCACAGAGAATTACTACTGTTGAAGCAGTTCATTACGGTTCATCTTTTGAGAAATGCAGTTTTCACCCAAAATTCATAGTTGTTCCTACAAGTTAGTTCACATGAAAACTACAGCAAATGCAGCATTTCTATGAATTCTTTGTACACAACTGTGAAAACTGAACGCATTACAGTAGAAAACATATATTTCAACTTCTAGGAAATCTGGTACATGTAGAAATGTTATTCACTACTACTAAAAGTTGAGGTACCCGTGTGTTTTCCAAATATGTAACATTTCACAGAGAATTACTAGTGTTGAAGCAGTTCATTACGGTTCATCCTTTGAGAAATGCAGTTTTCACCCAAAATTCATACTTGTTCTTACAAGTTAGTTCACATGAAAACTACAGCAAATGCAGCATTTCTGTGAATCCTTTGTACAGAGCTGTGAAAACTGAACGCATTACAGTAGAAAACACATATTTCAACTTGTAATAAATCAGGTACATGTAGAAATCTTATAAACTGCTACATAATGTTGATGTAACCGTGTGTCTCCAAATATGTTACATTTCACAGAGAATTAGTAGTGTTGAAGCAGTTCATTACTGTTCATTCTCTAAGAAATGCAGGTTTTACCCGAAATTCATACTTGTTCTTAGAAGTTAGTTCACATGAAAACTACAGCAAATGCAGCATTTCTGTGAATCTTTTCTTCATAAATGTTAAGACTGTACGCATTATTGTAGAAAACACTTATTTCAACTTGTCCTAAATGAGGTACATGTAGAAATGGTATGAAAAACTACAAATTGTGATGTATCCATCTGTTTTCAGAGTATGTTATATTTCACAGAGAATTACCTGTGTTGAAGCAGTTTTTTGCTGTTCATTTTTGACAAATGCAGTTTTTATCCAAATCCATACTTCTTCGTACAAGTTTGTTCACATGAAAACTACAGCAAATGCAGCATTTCTATGAATTCTTTGTACAGAACTGTGAAAACTGAATGCATTACAATAGACAACACATATTTCAACTTCTACGAAATCTGGCACATGTAGAAATGTTACTCGCTACTACTAAATGTTGAGGTACACGTTTGTTCTCCAAATGTGTAACATTTCACAGAGAATTACTAGTGATGAAGCAGTTCATTCCTATTCATTCTTTGAGAAATGCAGTTTTTACCCCAAATTCATACTTGTTCTTACAAGTTAGTTCACATGAAAACTACAGCAAATGCAGCATTTCTGTGAAGACTTTGTACAGAACTGTGAAAACTGAACACTTTATAAACAAAATGTTTTCATTTGTACTGAAAGAGGTACATGTCGTCATGTTATGCACTACTACGCAATGGGGAAGTACGCGTGTGTTCTGCAAATATGTAACATTTCACAGAGAATTCCTAGTGTTGAAGCAGTTCATTACTGTTCATTGTTTGAGAAATGCAGTTTTTACCCAAAATTCATAGTTGTTCTTACACGCTAGTTCACATGAAAATAGCACAAATGCAGCATTTCTGTGAATCTTTGGACAGAACTGTGAAAACTGAACACATTCACATATTTCATCTTGTACTAAATCAGGTACATGTAGAAATGTGACGAACTACTACAAAATGGTGACGTAAATGTGTGTTCTCCAACTATGTCACATTTCACAGAGAAATACTAGTGCTGAAGCAGCTCAATACTATTCCTTCTTAGAGAAACGCCGTTCTCACCCCAAAATCTTACTTGTTCTTACAAGTTTGGTCCCATGAAAACTCCAGCAAATGCAGCATTTCTGTGAATCCTTTGTACAGAACTGTGAAAACTGAACGCATTACAGTAGAAAACACATATTTCAACTTGTATTCAATCAGGTACATGTAGAAATCTTATAAACTGCTACATAATGTTGATGTCACCGTGTGTCTCCAAATATGTTACATTTCACAGAGAATTAGTAGTGTTGAAGCAGTTCATTACTGTTCATTCTTTAAGAAATGCAGTTTTCCCCCCAAATTCATACCTGTTCCTTTAAGTTAGTTCACATGAAAACTACAGCAAATGCAGCATTTCTGTGAATCCTTTGTACAGAACTGTGAAAACTGAACGCATTAGTGTAGAAAACACATATTTCAACTTCTACGAAATCTGGCAGATGTAGAAATGTTACTCACTACTACACAATGTGGAAGTACGCGTGTGTTCTGCAAATATGTAACATTTCACAGAGAATTCCTAGTGTTGAAGCAGTTCATTACTGTTCATTGTTTGAGAAATGCAGTTTTTACCCAAAATTCATACTTGTTCTTACAAGTTAGTTCACATGAAAACTACAGCAAATGCAGCTTTTCTGTGAAGACTTTGTACAAAACTGTGAAAGCTGAACACTTTATAAACAAAATATTTTCATTTGTACTGAAAGAGGTACATGTCGTCATGTTATGCACTACTACACAATGTTGAAGTACGCGTGTGTTCTGCAAATATGTAACATTTCACAGAGAATTCCTAGTGTTCAAGCAGTTCATTAGTGTTCATTGTTTGAGAAATGCAGTTTTTACCCAAAATTCATAGTTGTTCTTACACGTTAGTTCACATGAAAATAGCACAAATGCAGCATTGCTGTGAATCTTTGGACAGAACTGTGAAAACTGAACACATTCACATATTTCATCTTATCCTAAATCAGGTACATGTAGAAATGTGATGAACTACTACAAAATGGTGATGTAAACGTGTGTTCTCCAAATATGTTACATTTCACAGAGAATTACTACTGTTGAAGCAGTTCATTATGGTTCATCCTTTGAGAAATGCAGTTTTCACCCAAAATTCATACTTGTTCTTACAAGTTAGTTCACATGAAAACTACAGCAAATGCAGCATTTCTGTGAAGACTTTCTAGAGAACTGTGAAAACTGAACACTTTACTTTATAAACCAAATGTTTTCATTTCTACTGAAAGAGGTACATATCGTCATGTTATGCACTACTACACAATGTTGAAGTACCCGTGTGTTCTGCAAATATGTAACATTTCACAGAGAATTCCTAGTGTTGAAGCAGTTCCTTACTGTTCATTGTTTGGGAAATGCAGTTTTTACCCAAAATTCATAGTTGTTCTTACATGTTAGTTCACATGAAAATAGCACAAATGCAGCATTTCTGTGACTCTTTGGACAGAACTGTGAAAACTGAACGCATTACTGTAAAAACCACATATTTCATCTTGTACTAAATCAGGTACATGTAGAAATGTGATGAACTACTACAAAATGGTGACGGAAACGTGTGTTCTCCAAATATGTTACATTTCACAGAGAATTACTACTGTTGAAGCAGTTCATTACGGTTCATCTTTTGAGAAATGCAGTTTTCACCCAAAATTCATAGTTGTTCCTACAAGTTAGTTCACATGAAAACTACAGCAAATGCAGCATTTCTATGAATTCTTTGTACACAACTGTGAAAACTGAACGCATTACAGTAGAAAACATATATTTCAACTTCTAGGAAATCTGGTACATGTAGAAATGTTATTCACTACTACTAAAAGTTGAGGTACCCGTGTGTTTTCCAAATATGTAACATTTCACAGAGAATTACTAGTGTTGAAGCAGTTCATTACGGTTCATCCTTTGAGAAATGCAGTTTTCACCCAAAATTCATACTTGTTCTTACAAGTTAGTTCACATGAAAACTACAGCAAATGCAGCATTTCTGTGAATCCTTTGTACAGAGCTGTGAAAACTGAACGCATTACAGTAGAAAACACATATTTCAACTTGTAATAAATCAGGTACATGTAGAAATCTTATAAACTGCTACATAATGTTGATGTAACCGTGTGTCTCCAAATATGTTACATTTCACAGAGAATTAGTAGTGTTGAAGCAGTTCATTACTGTTCATTCTCTAAGAAATGCAGGTTTTACCCGAAATTCATACTTGTTCTTAGAAGTTAGTTCACATGAAAACTACAGCAAATGCAGCATTTCTGTGAATCTTTTCTTCATAAATGTTAAGACTGTACGCATTATTGTAGAAAACACTTATTTCAACTTGTCCTAAATGAGGTACATGTAGAAATGGTATGAAAAACTACAAATTGTGATGTATCCATCTGTTTTCAGAGTATGTTATATTTCACAGAGAATTACTAGTGTTGAAGCAGTTTTTTGCTGTTCATTTTTGACAAATGCAGTTTTTATCCAAATTCATACTTCTTCGTACAAGTTAGTTCACATGAAAACTACAGCAAATGCAGCATTTCTATGAATTCTTTGTACAGAACTGTGAAAACTGAACGCATTACAATAGACAACACATATTTCAACTTCTACGAAATCTGGCACATGTAGAAATGTTACTCACTACTACTAAATGTTGAGGTACACGTTTGTTCTCCAAATGTGTAACATTTCACAGAGAATTACTAGTGATGAAGCAGTTCATTCCTATTCATTCTTTGAGAAATGCAGTTTTTACCCCAAATTCATACTTGTTCTTACAAGTTAGTTCACATGAAAACTACAGCAAATGCAGCATTTCTGTGAAGACTTTGTACAAAACTGTGAAAACTGAACACTTTATAAACAAAATGTTTTCATTTGTACTGAAAGAGGTACATGTCGTCATGTTATGCACTACTACACAATGGGGAAGTACGCGTGTGTTCTGCAAATATGTAACATTTCACAGAGAATTCCTAGTGTTGAAGCAGTTCATTACTGTTCATTGTTTGAGAAATGCAGTTTTTACCCAAAATTCATAGTTGTTCTTACACGCTAGTTCACATGAAAATAGCACAAATGCAGCATTTCTGTGAATCTTTGGACAGAACTGTGAAAACTGAACACATTCACATATTTCATCTTGTACTAAATCAGGTACATGTAGAAATGTGACGAACTACTACAAAATGGTGACGTAAATGTGTGTTCTCCAACTATGTCACATTTCACAGAGAAATACTAGTGCTGAAGCAGCTCAATACTATTCCTTCTTAGAGAAACGCCGTTCTCACCCCAAAATCTTACTTGTTCTTACAAGTTTGGTGCCATGAAAACTCCAGCAAATGCAGCATTTCTCTGAATCCTTTGTACAGAACTGTGAAAACTGAACGCATTACAGTAGAAAACACATATTTCAACTTGTATTCAATCAGGTACATGTAGAAATCTTATAAACTGCTACATAATGTTGATGTCACCGTGTGTCTCCAAATATGTTACATTTCACAGAGAATTAGTAGTGTTGAAGCAGTTCATTACTGTTCATTCTTTAAGAAATGCAGTTTTTACCCCAAATTCATAGTTGTTCTTACACGTTAGTTCACATGAAAACTACAGCAAATGCAGCATTTCTGTGAATCCTTTGTACAGAACTGTGAAAACTGAATGCATTAGTGTAGAAAACACATATTTCAACTTCTATGAAATCTGGCACATGTAGAAACGTTACTCACTACTACACAATCTGGAAGTACGCGTGTGTTCTGCAAATATGTAACATTTCACAGAGAATTCCTAGTGTTGAAGCAGTTCATTACTGTTCATTGTTTGAGAAATGCAGTTTTTACCCAAAATTCATACTTGTTCTTACAAGTTAGTTCACATGAAAACTACAGCAAATGCAGCTTTTCTGTGAAGACTTTGTACAAAACTGTGAAAGCTGAACACTTTATAAACAAAATATTTTCATTTGTACTGAAAGAGGTACATGTCGTCATGTTATGCACTACTACACAATGTTGAAGTACGCGTGTGTTCTGCAAATATGTAACATTTCACAGAGAATTCCTAGTGTTCAAGCAGTTCATTAGTGTTCATTGTTTGAGAAATGCAGTTTTTACCCAAAATTCATAGTTGTTCTTACACGTTAGTTCACATGAAAATAGCACAAATGCAGCATTGCTGTGAATCTTTGGACCAGAACTGTGAAAACTGAACACATTCACATATTTCATCTTATCCTAAATCAGGTACATGTAGAAATGTGATGAACTACTACAAAATGGTGATGTAAACGTGTGTTCTCCAAATATGTTACATTTCACAGAGAATTACTACTGTTGAAGCAGTTCATTACGGTTCATCCTTTGAGAAATGCAGTTTTCACCCAAAATTCATACTTGTTCTTACAAGTTAGTTCACATGAAACGACAGCAAATGCAGCATTTCTGTGAAGACTTTCTAGAGAACTGTGAAAACTGAACACTTTACTTTATAAACCAAATGTTTTCATTCTACTGAAAGAGGTACATATCGTCATGTTATGCACTACTACACAATGTTGACGTACCCGTGTGTTCTGCAAATATGTAACATTTCACAGAGAATTCCTAGTGTTGAAGCAGTTCCTTACTGTTCATTGTTTGGGAAATGCAGTTTTTACCCAAAATTCATAGTTGTTCTTACATGTTAGTTCACATGAAAATAGCACAAATGCAGCATTTCTGTGACTCTTTGGACAGAACTGTGAAAACTGAACGCATTACTGTAAAAACCACATATTTCATCTTGTACTAAATCAGGTACATGTAGAAATGTGATGAACTACTACAAAATGGTGACGTAAACGTGTGTTCTCCAAATATGTTACATTTCACAGAGAATTACTAGTGTTGAAGCAGTTCATTACGGTTCATCTTTTGAGAAATGCAGTTTTCACCCAAAATTCATAGTTGTTCCTACAAGTTAGTTCACATGAAAACTACAGCAAATGCAGCATTTCTATGAATTCTTTGTACACAACTGTGAAAACTGAACGCATTACAGTAGAAAACATATATTTCAACTTCTAGGAAATCTGGTACATGTAGAAATGTGATGAACTACTACACAATGTTGAAGTACCCGTGTGTTCTGCAAATATGTAAAATTTCACAGAGAATTCCTAGTGTTGAAGCAGTTCATTACTGTTCATTTTGGAGAAATGCAGTTTTTACCCCAAATTCATACTTGTTCTTACAAGTTAGTTCACATGAAAACTACAGCAAATGCAGCATTTCTGTGAATCCTTTGTACAGAACTGTGAAAACTGAACGCATTACAATAGAAAACACATATTTCAACTTCTACGAAATCTGGCACATGTAGAAATGTTACTCACTACTACACAATGTGGAAGTACACGTGTGTTCTGCAAATATGTAACATTTCACAGAGAATTCCTAGTGTTGAAGCAGTTCATTCCTATTCATTCTTTGAGAAATGCAGTTTTTACCCCAAATTCATACTTGTTCTTACAAGTTAGTTCACATGAAAACTACAGCAAATGCAGCATTTCTGTGAAGACTTTGTACAAAACTGTGAAAACTGAACACTTTATAAACAAAATGTTTTCATTTGTACTGAAAGAGGTACATGTCGTCATGTTATGCACTACTACACAATGGGGAAGTACGCGTGTGTTCTGCAAATATGTAACATTTCACAGAGAATTCCTAGTGTTGAAGCAGTTCATTACTGTTCATTGTTTGAGAAATGCAGTTTTTACCCAAAATTCATAGTTGTTCTTACACGCTAGTTCACATGAAAATAGCACAAATGCAGCATTTCTGTGAATCTTTGGACAGAACTGTGAAAACTGAACACATTCACATATTTCATCTTGTACTAAATCAGGTACATGTAGAAATGTGACGAACTACTACAAAATGGTGACGTAAACGTGTGTTCTCCAAATATGTTACATTTCACAGAGAATTACTACTGTTGAAGCAGTTCATTACGGTTCATCCTTTGAGAAATGCAGTTCTCACCCAAAATTCATACTTGTTCTTACAAGTTTGGTCACATGAAAACTACACCAAATGCAGCATTTCTGTGAATCCTTTGTACAGAACTGTGAAAACTGAACGCATTACAGTAGAAAACACATATTTCAACTTGTATTCAATCAGGTACATGTAGAAATCTTATAAACTGCTACATAATGTTGATGTCACCGTGTGTCTCCAAATATGTTACATTTCACAGAGAATTAGTAGTGTTGAAGCAGTTCATTACTGTTCATTCTTTAAGAAATGCAGTTTTCCCCCCAAATTCATACCTGTTCCTTTAAGTTAGTTCACATGAAAACTACAGCAAATGCAGCATTTCTGTGAATCCTTTGTACAGAACTGTGAAAACTGAACGCATTAGTGTAGAAAACACATATTTCAACTTCTACGAAATCTGGCAGATGTAGAAATGTTACTCACTACTACACAATGTGGAAGTACGCGTGTGTTCTGCAAATATGTAACATTTCACAGAGAATTCCTAGTGTTGAAGCAGTTCATTACTGTTCATTGTTTGAGAAATGCAGTTTTTACCCAAAATTCATACTTGTTCTTACAAGTTAGTTCACATGAAAACTACAGCAAATGCAGCATTTCTGTGAATCCTTTGTACAGAACTGTGAAAACTGAATGCATTAGTGTAGAAAACACATATTTCAACTTCTACGAAATCTGGCACATGTAGAAACGTTACTCACTACTACACAATCTGGAAGTACGCGTGTGTTCTGCAAATATGTAACATTTCACAGAGAATTCCTAGTGTTGAAGCAGTTCATTACTGTTCATTGTTTGAGAAATGCAGTTTTTACCCAAAATTCATACTTGTTCTTACAAGTTAGTTCACATGAAAACTACAGCAAATGCAGCTTTTCTGTGAAGACTTTGTACAAAACTGTGAAAGCTGAACACTTTATAAACAAAATATTTTCATTTGTACTGAAAGAGGTACATGTCGTCATGTTATGCACTACTACACAATGTTGAAGTACGCGTGTGTTCTGCAAATATGTAACATTTCACAGAGAATTCCTAGTGTTCAAGCAGTTCATTAGTGTTCATTGTTTGAGAAATGCAGTTTTTACCCAAAATTCATAGTTGTTCTTACACGTTAGTTCACATGAAAATAGCACAAATGCAGCATTGCTGTGAATCTTTGGACAGAACTGTGAAAACTGAACACATTCACATATTTCATCTTATCCTAAATCAGGTACATGTAGAAATGTGATGAACTACTACAAAATGGTGATGTAAACGTGTGTTCTCCAAATATGTTACATTTCACAGAGAATTACTACTGTTGAAGCAGTTCATTATGGTTCATCCTTTGAGAAATGCAGTTTTCACCCAAAATTCATACTTGTTCTTACAAGTTAGTTCACATGAAAACGACAGCAAATGCAGCATTTCTGTGAAGACTTTCTAGAGAACTGTGAAAACTGAACACTTTACTTTATAAACCAAATGTTTTCATTTCTACTGAAAGAGGACATATCGTCATGTTATGCACTACTACACAATGTTGACGTACCCGTGTGTTCTGCAAATATGTAACATTTCACAGAGAATTCCTAGTGTTGAAGCAGTTCATTACTGTTCATTGTTTGGGAAATGCAGTTTTTACCCAAAATTCATAGTTGTTCTTACATGTTAGTTCACATGAAAATAGCACAAATGCAGCATTTCTGTGACTCTTTGGACAGAACTGTGAAAACTGAACGCATTACTGTAAAAACCACATATTTCATCTTGTACTAAATCAGGTACATGTAGAAATGTGATGAACTACTACAAAATGGTGACGTAAACGTGTGTTCTCCAAATATGTTACATTTCACAGAGAATTACTACTGTTGAAGCAGTTCATTACGGTTCATCTTTTGAGAAATGCAGTTTTCACCCAAAATTCATAGTTGTTCCTACAAGTTAGTTCACATGAAAAGTACAGCAAATGCAGCATTTCTATGAATTCTTTGTACACAACTGTGAAAACTGAACGCATTACAGTAGAAAACATATATTTCAACTTCTAGGAAATCTGGTACATGTAGAAATGTTATTCACTACTACTAAAAGTTGAGGTACCCGTGTGTTTTCCA
>NC_040917.2:1136097-1157789 GCF_004126475.2 Phyllostomus discolor | reverse complement strand
AGTAATTTAATTGTGCCTTCCACCTTTTTGCAAATCTGTCACCTCCAGAATATGACCAGGATGCCAAGGGTCCAGGAATGGCAGCCTTTGGACACTGAGCCTGACACTTCCTGGTGACAGCCAACTGACCAGGATTCTGTAAGGTCCTTCCCCTTACAGCAAGGACTCCCTCCATGCTGCATCCCCCACCCACTTTCAGGGCACCCCTGACCCATGGGTCAGTAGAACCACGCCCATTTCCAGCCGGAAGCAGTTACAAGAAGATGAGACCTTCGTCCACTGTCCTTTATAAGAGTATAAAGTGGGTGTAAATCTGAAAGGAGGGATGGTAAACAGGGTGCAGCCAAGGGGGGAGCCTGATTGGCTCCACACCACAGGGCCACACCTGCCCAGGATCCTGCAGCTGGAGCCAATTGTGAGAGGAGCCGGAAATAGGGCTTTAGAGGAAGATTGGCGCTGGCATATGAAGCGACAGTCGGCAGCCATTGGAGGGGAAGAACCATGCGCAGCCCTGCAAGAGAGACCCACACGGCTTTAGCAGAGTGAAGGCTCTCATGGCCCTGAGGGAGAGAACCACGCGGCCTTGACAGAGTGCAGACTCCCGCAGCCCTGAGAGGGAGAACCACGCGGCTCTGGCAGAGTGGGGACTCCCGTGGGCCAGGAAGAGAGGACCACGTGCCTATGCCGGAGGAGGGAACCCCGCAGTTTTAAGAGATAAGGCCATCTGGACTGGGCAAAGGGGGAAGGAAGGAAGGAAGGACTGTGTCTGTTTGTGGGTGCTTTAAGGGACTTTAGGATTTTTGGAGAAGACATTAGGCCCCTCCTTTAAGTGTGTAGAGCATGAAATAACCGTGTCCTTTCCTTTTCACAAATCTCTGGCATGGAGGGACATCTTTCCTCTGGTGGCGGACATAACGGACCTGTGGGCTTCTTTCAGGCATAGTATATCGTCCCAGGCCCCGCTTGATTGTTTTGTGAAAGTTTTGGGTGACTCCGATGGGACGATAATCTGAGGCAGATTATCGTGGCAGACCGACCCCCTCAGGTGCGAGAGAGTGAGACTTAATGTGTCCGCACTCCTCCTGAGCGCATCGGCCACGTATCACGCCTGGAAACGTGAAAAGGAAACGAAACAGAGAGAGAGCAGAGACGTGAAAGTGTTTTGCTTGAAAACTTGTTTTCTCAGTGCTTTTTTTTTTTTTTTTTTTTTTTGGAATAATGGAGCGGTAATTTTGGATAACGGATCTGGAAATACCGGGTCTTTACGCGATCTGTGACCTTTGCTTGCTTTGTTTGAACTTCTGCTTGCTTTGTCGGAACGGTAAGAGTAGTTCTGAGCCAGTCCCTAAGTGGAGCCTATTGGGTAGAATCCTAAGGGATTGGGAGAACTACTGTGCTAAGTCCACATGCAAGATTCCCTTGACTAAGCAGTTAATGGTGTATGATTGTAACACGGTGTGGCCTACTTATGTTTTGGGTGATGAGCTGAGATGGCCAGTGAATGGTTCTTTGAGTTACTGCATGATTGCTAGATTGAAACAGTATTGCTGGCGGTATGAACTATCGGAAGAGTTAGATTATCTTAAAGCATTTATACTCTGGCACAGCAGCTCTGTGCCAGAGACAGAGAAGCGTGTGATGGTCCAGAAGGGAAAAGTGGTCTCAGAATCCCTCCCTGATAGTTGAACACAGGAAGGGAGAGAGAAGGAGGAGATAAACCTCATAAATGCTCTGAACACAGGGCATGGGCGCTCACGGGCAGGGGGAACTCCAGTGGTGCTGTGACCTCCCCAAGAGGTAGGGCCCGCCACGACTCCCCAGCCCCATTGGGTGGGGGTCGGCTCTGGAGCACTGACGCTACCTACACAAGGGCGGCGCCCTGCGCACCGCCGGCCTGTGGGGCACACCAGCCCTAATGGGTGGGGGTCGGCTCTGGAGACCCGTTGCCCCAGAAGGTGGGAGGTGTCTGTGCTTTGCCCCCGTCCAGCCAACTGTGTGTGGGGGGCGTCTGCGTGGGATACCACCCCTGCAGGTGGGAGGAGCCCGGCCCCCTCTGCAGAGTGAGGCCTTGGGGCACCACCCTCTGCAGGTGAGAGGGCGACTGGCCCCCTCTGCGGGTAGAAGCCTAGGGGCACCACCTCTGCAGGTGGGATGGGCCTAGCGCCCTCTGCTGGGTGAGGCCTGGGGGCACCGCCCTCTGCCAGTGGGAGGGGCCTGGCACCCTCTGCAGGGCGAGGTCTTGGGCACCACCCTCTGCCGGTGGGAGGGGCATGTCCCCCTCTGCCGGGGTAGGCTTTGGGGCACCACCCTCTGCAGGTGGGAGGGACCTGGCCCCCTCTGCAGCGTGAGGTTTAGGGGCACCACCCTTTGCAGGTAGGAGGGGCCTCCCAGAGGGCACCACCTTCACAGCTGGTGGAGGTTTCCACACCTCCAGCCTCACACGGGATGAGAACTACCACTGCTGGGGTACCTCCCCCTGCACAGGCCGTGGGAGTCACCTCAGTACTGTCTCCTCCCGTAAAGCCATCTTCTCCGCCTCCACTTGCGGAGCAATGTGTCTCACCCTCCAGAACTTGCCAGGGCACCTCCTATAACCTGGGAGCCTCCAAAGGTGTAGCCAGCCAGTAGTCTTTGAGGCACTGCCCCATAGGCAGAATCAATGGAGAAGGCCAGCCCTCTGCTTACTATTGGGCTCATACTCCGCTCTCCACTTCTGACTTGCTGAACTGGAGGAATGCCAATCCCTCATATAGGAGTGATCCTCAGAAGATGGCAGATCTTACTGCCTCTATCTTTGCCACTGCCCACCCAAACTGGGCAGACATACAGGCCCTCCTGAATATTTTGCTCACAGCAGATGAAAGACGTTTGGTTCTAAGTAGGGCTGATCGGGAGGCCCCGCGTCTCCGTGATGAGGACACCGAGGGAGTTCTCAACCCAGTGGAGGCAATGCCTCGGGTAGACCCTAAGTGGGACCCGAATAGCAGAGATGGCTTAACCTCTTTAAGACACTATAGAAAGTGCCTATTGGAAGGACTTAGGAAAGGAGTGCCCCAGCAGAGGAGTCTGAATATGATACAGACTCTCCAGCAGAAGCCAGATGGGGATGCTTCTGCATTTCTAGAGAGGGTCTCTCAGGCATATAGGCAATACACGGACGTTGATCCAGAGGCACCAGAGAACGTGAGAATGGTAAACATGCCTTTCATTGGGCAGAGTGCGCCACATTTCAGGAACAAACTTCAGCGTGTAGGCAGAGTCCTGGGAATGAGATCCTCCCAGCTCGTGGACATAGCCTTTCACGTTTACAATGCCCGGGAAGCAGGGAAGGCAAAACGGGCCACAGTGTTTTTGGAGTTAGCCCAGGGGAGCCGAAAGAAGTGGGGCCCTAGGACAGAAAAGGGAAACTCATGGGGTGCCTGCCACTGGGCCAGAGGCAAATGGGGCCCTACGGAGAAGAAAGGCGCACAAGGCCATAATCAATGTGCCTATTGCAAGGAGGAGGGCCAATGGGACGAATGAGTGCCCCCATCGCCAAAGGGGAAAGGAACCAGGGTTACAAGAGAAGGATGGTTAAATCTGGATGCGAAAATTATGTGTATAAGCTTGTGAAAGTGTTAAACCTGGAGTAGAGGCAACCTGAACTACTTGTTTTATGGGTTCATGAAAAAAAAAAAAAAAGAGCAGATTTCTCACATTGGTTTTGTTTCTGATCAGAGACCTGTACCTGAAGACCTATTAAAGGTCACCTGTAACGGGTTGGGGAGCATGCCTTTGCCACTCGGGACCCAGGAAAGGTCATTTTGGGCTGACGAGTGCTTCAGCCAGAGGCAAAGGGGGCATGTCTCTGCCAAGAGACCGGGCCTGAAGGAGCATGACCCTGCGAGGCACCCATGGACGCGTATTGGTGCAAGAGAATGCTTCTACCTGTGTATTATTCTGGAACTCTATATGCTTTGATTTTGCTCTGTATCTGCTCTGAAAAGGACATGGAGGTTTCCAGGGAAGGTTGACACTTCACACTCTGTAGGAAAGTTTTGGGAAGCCTGGTGGATATCAGAAGGAAAAGGATTTTCCTTCACGCCATGTATTCTTCTCCCTACCTGATCCCTCCAGAATTTGGCATTCTGAAGCAGTGAGCCATACTATAAGGTTTCTTTGCATTAAACCCATAAGACCAGTCATTAGTAGTGGTTTTGCTAACCAAGACTTTGACTGGAATGTCACGCCTGAAGGAGGCATACATGGGTTCTGGTCGTCAGCCGAAAGCCCTGCGGAACTGGGATTGACTTGTGAAGCGAGAGTATGCCCACGGAAAAAAAAAAAAAAAGCCTGATATTTTGGTTGGTTGTGTGGTTCATGGTAGTGTTTCCAGGGAAAGAACGAAGGTTGCTTTCCTGAAAGATGGCCAAAAGGAACCTGTAAGCACAACCTAAGCCTCAAGGATGTGAGTGAAACAACTGGTCCAGGCAAAGCCAGATGGCGGATGTGTGGCTCTGCTTCTGTCCCCCAAGGTGGGGGGGGGGGCGGACTGAGAAGTCCATCTAAGGGCTGCCTGTGTGAATTCCAGCAAAGTAGACTCAAGGATCACACGTGATTCAGGCTGCTCTTGGTGTGTTCATGCAAACGAACGATCAAAGGTAAAAGCGGGACTCAAAGTAGTCCCTCTAATCACAGTGAGGGTGACCGTAAGGAGAAAAATGGTGGTTTGAGGAAAATACAATACTCACTATTGAACATGAGAAATGGCGCAACTAAGTGTCTTGACAATTTGCTTTTCAATTTACGGGCACAAAGGATCTGTCAAATTGCCACTGGTAAATAGCATTGTAGCAAGGGCCTTGTAACAAGATGTCTTCCCCAAAGACAGTCTCACAGGCACAGAGAGCGGCTTGGGAATTTTTGTGTAAATTAGCCTGTGTGTGCTTCTGTTTTGGTTGGGCATATACCTAGAACCTCATTACCTGAGTGACTGACAGTAATACAGGCCTCACTTAAGGAGCCCATTTTCATCACCGCCCCCTGAGATTCAATGGTTTGGCTGAACTAAGTGGTTGGGCTGGTGAATGGTTTGGGCGGTCTGTGGGCTTCACTTTAGAACTAACTTTGCCTCTTCTGTCTTGATGGCATGGACAGAAAGGGCCCCAGAGATCTGAAAGGAGGGAAATCAATCCGAACATATTCCCCTCGGCCCGAGGGAAGCAGAGTGGGCCACAAGAGTTTCGGATAGGTGTAGCGTGCCTTGTACACCTTCCTCCTGATAAGCCCTTCTTTACTTCAGTCCTTGCCTTTGTCATTTAGTGGTCGTAATTTAATTGTGCCTTCCACCTTTTTGCAAATCTGTCACCTCCAGAATATGACCAGGATGCCAAGGGTCCAGGAATGGCAGCCTTTGGACACTGAGCCTGACACTTCCTGGTGACAGCCAACTGACCAGGATTCTGTAAGGTCCTTCCCCTTACAGCAAGGACTCCCTCCATGCTGCATCCCCCACCCACTTTCAGGGCACCCCTGACCCATGGGTCAGTAGAACCACGCCCATTTCCAGCCGGAAGCAGTTACAAGAAGATGAGACCTTCGTCCACTGTCCTTTATAAGAGTATAAAGTGGGTGTAAATCTGAAAGGAGGGATGGTAAACAGGGTGCAGCCAAGGGGGGAGCCTGATTGGCTCCACACCACAGGGCCACACCTGCCCAGGATCCTGCAGCTGGAGCCAATTGTGAGAGGAGCCGGAAATAGGGCTTTAGAGGAAGATTGGCGCTGGCATATGAAGCGACAGTCGGCAGCCATTGGAGGGGAAGAACCATGCGCAGCCCTGCAAGAGAGACCCACACGGCTTTAGCAGAGTGAAGGCTCTCATGGCCCTGAGGGAGAGAAACACGCGGCCTTGACAGAGCGCAGACTCCCGCAGCCCTGAGAGGGAGAACCACGCGGCTCTGGCAGAGTGGGGACTCCCGTGGGCCAGGAGAAGAGGACCGCGTGCCTATGCCGGAGGAGGGAACCCCGCAGTTTTAAGAGATAAGGCCATCTGGACTGGGCAAAGGGGGAAGGAAGGAAGGAAGGACTGTGTCTGTTTGTGGGTGCTTTAAGGGACTTTAGGATTTTTGGAGAAGACATTAGGCCCCTCCTTTAAGTGTGTAGAGCATGAAATAACCGTGTCCTTTCCTTTTCACAAATCTCTGGCATGGAGGGACATCTTTCCTCTGGTGGCGGACATAACGGACCTGTGGGCTTCTTTCAGGCATAGTATATCGTCCCAGGCCCCGCTTGATTGTTTTGTGAAAGTTTTGGGTGACTCCGATGGGACGATAATCTGAGGCAGATTATCGTGGCAGACCGACCCCCTCAGGTGCGAGAGAGTGAGACTTAATGTGTCCGCACTCCTCCTGAGCGCATCGGCCACGTATCACGCCTGGAAACGTGAAAAGGAAACGAAACAGAGAGAGAGCAGAGACGTGAAAGTGTTTTGCTTGAAAACTTGTTTTCTCAGTGTTTTTTTTTTTTTTTTTTTTTTTTTTTGGAATAATGGAGCGGTAATTTTGGATAACGGATCTGGAAATACCGGGTCTTTACGCGATCTGTGACCTTTGCTTGCTTTGTTTGAACTTCTGCTTGCTTTGTCGGAACGGTAAGAGTAGTTCTGAGCCAGTCCCTAAGTGGAGCCTATTGGGTAGAATCCTAAGGGATTGGGAGAACTACTGTGCTAAGTCCACATGCAAGATTCCCTTGACTAAGCAGTTAATGGTGTATGATTGTAACACGGTGTGGCCTACTTATGTTTTGGGTGATGAGCTGAGATGGCCAGTGAATGGTTCTTTGAGTTACTGCATGATTGCTAGATTGAAACAGTATTGCTGGCGGTATGAACTATCGGAAGAGTTAGATTATCTTAAAGCATTTATACTCTGGCACAGCAGCTCTGTGCCAGAGACAGAGAAGCGTGTGATGGTCCAGAAGGGAAAAGTGGTCTCAGAATCCCTCCCTGATAGTTGAACACAGGAAGGGAGAGAGAAGGAGGAGATAAACCTCATAAATGCTCTGAACACAGGGCATGGGCGCTCACGGGCAGGGGGAACTCCAGTGGTGCTGTGACCTCCCCAAGAGGTAGGGCCCGCCACGACTCCCCAGCCCCATTGGGTGGGGGTCGGCTCTGGAGCACTGACGCTACCTACACAAGGGCGGCGCCCTGCGCACCGCCGGCCTGTGGGGCACACCAGCCCTAATGGGTGGGGGTCGGCTCTGGAGACCCGTTGCCCCAGAAGGTGGGAGGTGTCTGTGCTTTGCCCCCGTCCAGCCAACTGTGTGTGGGGGGCGTCTGCGTGGGATACCACCCCTGCAGGTGGGAGGAGCCCGGCCCCCTCTGCAGAGTGAGGCCTTGGGGCACCACCCTCTGCAGGTGAGAGGGCGACTGGCCCCCTCTGCGGGTAGAAGCCTAGGGGCACCACCTCTGCAGGTGGGATGGGCCTAGCGCCCTCTGCTGGGTGAGGCCTGGGGGCACCGCCCTCTGCCAGTGGGAGGGGCCTGGCACCCTCTGCAGGGCGAGGTCTTGGGCACCACCCTCTGCCGGTGGGAGGGGCATGTCCCCCTCTGCCGGGGTAGGCTTTGGGGCACCACCCTCTGCAGGTGGGAGGGACCTGGCCCCCTCTGCAGCGTGAGGTTTAGGGGCACCACCCTTTGCAGGTAGGAGGGGCCTCCCAGTGGGCACCACCTTCACAGCTGGTGGAGGTTTCCACACCTCCAGCCTCACACGGGATGAGAACTACCACTGCTGGGGTACGTCCCCCTGCACAGGCCGTGGCAGTCACCTCAGTTCTGTCCCCTCCCGTAAAGCCAACTGCTCCGCCTCCACCGGCTGAGCAATGTGTCTCACCCTCCAGAACTTGCCAGGGCACCTCCTATAACCTGGGAGCCTCCAAAGGTGTAGCCAGCCAGTAGTCTTTGAGGCACTGCCCCATAGGCAGAATCAATGGAGAAGGCCAGCCCTCTGCTTACTATTGGGCTCATACTCCGCTCTCCACTTCTGACTTGCTGAACTGGAGGAATGCCAATCCCTCATATAGGAGTGATCCTCAGAAGATGGCAGATCTTACTGCCTCTATCTTTGCCACTGCCCACCCAAACTGGGCAGACATACAGGCCCTCCTGAATATTTTGCTCACAGCAGATGAAAGACGTTTGGTTCTAAGTAGGGCTGATCGGGAGGCCCCGCGTCTCCGTGATGAGGACACCGAGGGAGTTCTCAACCCAGTGGAGGCAATGCCTCGGGTAGACCCTAAGTGGGACCCGAATAGCAGAGATGGCTTAACCTCTTTAAGACACTATAGAAAGTGCCTATTGGAAGGACTTAGGAAAGGAGTGCCCCAGCAGAGGAGTCTGAATATGATACAGACTCTCCAGCAGAAGCCAGATGGGGATGCTTCTGCATTTCTAGAGAGGGTCTCTCAGGCATATAGGCAATACACGGACGTTGATCCAGAGGCACCAGAGAACGTGAGAATGGTAAACATGCCTTTCATTGGGCAGAGTGCGCCACATTTCAGGAACAAACTTCAGCGTGTAGGCAGAGTCCTGGGAATGAGATCCTCCCAGCTCGTGGACATAGCCTTTCACGTTTACAATGCCCGGGAAGCAGGGAAGGCAAAACGGGCCACAGTGTTTTTGGAGTTAGCCCAGGGGAGCCGAAAGAAGTGGGGCCCTAGGACAGAAAAGGGAAACTCATGGGGTGCCTGCCACTGGGCCAGAGGCAAATGGGGCCCTACGGAGAAGAAAGGCGCACAAGGCCATAATCAATGTGCCTATTGCAAGGAGGAGGGCCAATGGGACGAATGAGTGCCCCCATCGCCAAAGGGGAAAGGAACCAGGGTTACAAGAGAAGGATGGTTAAATCTGGATGCGAAAATTATGTGTATAAGCTTGTGAAAGTGTTAAACCTGGAGTAGAGGCAACCTGAACTACTTGTTTTATGGGTTCATGAAAAAAAAAAAAAGAGCAGATTTCTCACATTGGTTTTGTTTCTGATCAGAGACCTGTACCTGAAGACCTATTAAAGGTCACCTGTAACGGGTTGGGGAGCATGCCTTTGCCACTCGGGACCCAGGAAAGGTCATTTTGGGCTGACGAGTGCTTCAGCCAGAGGCAAAGGGGGCATGTCTCTGCCAAGAGACCGGGCCTGAAGGAGCATGACCCTGCGAGGCACCCATGGACGCGTATTGGTGCAAGAGAATGCTTCTACCTGTGTATTATTCTGGAACTCTATATGCTTTGATTTTGCTCTGTATCTGCTCTGAAAAGGACATGGAGGTTTCCAGGGAAGGTTGACACTTCACACTCTGTAGGAAAGTTTTGGGAAGCCTGGTGGATATCAGAAGGAAAAGGATTTTCCTTCACGCCATGTATTCTTCTCCCTACCTGATCCCTCCAGAATTTGGCATTCTGAAGCAGTGAGCCATACTATAAGGTTTCTTTGCATTAAACCCATAAGACCAGTCATTAGTAGTGGTTTTGCTAACCAAGACTTTGACTGGAATGTCACGCCTGAAGGAGGCATACATGGGTTCTGGTCGTCAGCCGAAAGCCCTGCGGAACTGGGATTGACTTGTGAAGCGAGAGTATGCCCACAAAAAAAAAAAAAAAAAAAGCCTGATATTTTGGTTGGTTGTGTGGTTCATGGTAGTGTTTCCAGGGAAAGAACGAAGGTTGCTTTCCTGAAAGATGGCCAAAAGGAACCTGTAAGCACAACCTAAGCCTCAAGGATGTGAGTGAAACAACTGGTCCAGGCAAAGCCAGATGGCGGATGTGTGGCTCTGCTTCTGTCCCCCAAGGTGGGGGGGGGGGCGGACTGAGAAGTCCATCTAAGGGCTGCCTGTGTGAATTCCAGCAAAGTAGACTCAAGGATCACACGTGATTCAGGCTGCTCTTGGTGTGTTCATGCAAACGAACGATCAAAGGTAAAAGCGGGACTCAAAGTAGTCCCTCTAATCACAGTGAGGGTGACCGTAAGGAGAAAAATGGTGGTTTGAGGAAAATACAATACTCACTATTGAACATGAGAAATGGCGCAACTAAGTGTCTTGACAATTTGCTTTTCAATTTACGGGCACAAAGGATCTGTCAAATTGCCACTGGTAAATAGCATTGTAGCAAGGGCCTTGTAACAAGATGTCTTCCCCAAAGACAGTCTCACAGGCACAGAGAGCGGCTTGGGAATTTTTGTGTAAATTAGCCTGTGTGTGCTTCTGTTTTGGTTGGGCATATACCTAGAACCTCATTACCTGAGTGACTGACAGTAATACAGGCCTCACTTAAGGAGCCCATTTTCATCACCGCCCCCTGAGATTCAATGGTTTGGCTGAACTAAGTGGTTGGGCTGGTGAATGGTTTGGGCGGTCTGTGGGCTTCACTTTAGAACTAACTTTGCCTCTTCTGTCTTGATGGCATGGACAGAAAGGGCCCCAGAGATCTGAAAGGAGGGAAATCAATCCGAACATATTCCCCTCGGCCCGAGGGAAGCAGAGTGGGCCACAAGAGTTTCGGATAGGTGTAGCGTGCCTTGTACACCTTCCTCCTGATAAGCCCTTCTTTACTTCAGTCCTTGCCTTTGTCATTTAGTGGTCGTAATTTAATTGTGCCTTCCACCTTTTTGCAAATCTGTCACCTCCAGAATATGACCAGGATGCCAAGGGTCCAGGAATGGCAGCCTTTGGACACTGAGCCTGACACTTCCTGGTGACAGCCAACTGACCAGGATTCTGTAAGGTCCTTCCCCTTACAGCAAGGACTCCCTCCATGCTGCATCCCCCACCCACTTTCAGGGCACCCCTGACCCATGGGTCAGTAGAACCACGCCCATTTCCAGCCGGAAGCAGTTACAAGAAGATGAGACCTTCGTCCACTGTCCTTTATAAGAGTATAAAGTGGGTGTAAATCTGAAAGGAGGGATGGTAAACAGGGTGCAGCCAAGGGGGGAGCCTGATTGGCTCCACACCACAGGGCCACACCTGCCCAGGATCCTGCAGCTGGAGCCAATTGTGAGAGGAGCCGGAAATAGGGCTTTAGAGGAAGATTGGCGCTGGCATATGAAGTGAGACTCGGCAGCCATTGGAGGGGAAGAACCATGCGCAGCCCTGCAAGAGAGAACCACACAGCTTTAGCAGAGTGAAGGCTCTCGCGGCCCTGAGGGAGAGAAACACGCGGCCTTGACAGAGCGCAGACTCCCGCAGCCCTGAGAGGGAGAACCACGCGGCTCTGGCAGAGTGGGGACTCCCGTGGGCCAGGAAGAGAGGACCGCGTGCCTTTGCCGGAGGAGGGAACCCCGCAGTTGTAGGAGATATGGTACTCTCGACTGGGCAAAGGGGGAAGGAAGGAAGGAAGGACTGTGTCTGTTTGTGGGTGCTTTAAGGGACTTTAGGATTTTTGGAGAAGACATTAGGCCCCTCCTTTAAGTTTGTTTAGCATGAAATAACCGTTTCCTTTCCTTTTCACAAATCTCTGACATTGAGAGACGTCTTTCCTCTGGCGACGGACATAACGGACCTGATGTCTTCTTTCAGTAATAGTATATCGTCCTATGTCCTACTTGTTTGTTCTGTGACAGTAGCAGGCTGTTTTGTGTACAGTGGACTTGAATACAGTTTGATATCAGATACTGTGATTCCTCCGACTTTGCTCTTCTTTCTCAAAATTGGTAGAGCTATTCAGGGTCGTTTATGATTCCATATAAATTTTTGAAGTGTTTTTTCTATATTCTGAAGTTTCCCATTTATACTTTAAATTGTCTTAAATTGAATCTATGAATTGCTTTGGGTAATGTGGACATTTTGATGATGTTAATTTTTCTAATCTCTTAACACAGTGCATGTTTCCATTTGTTTGTGTGTTCCATAATTTCTATCTTCATTGTTCTTTAGTTTTCTGGTTATGGGTCTTTTGCCTCCTTGGTTAGGTTTATTTCTAGGCATTTTTTTTTTCGTGTTGCTATATGAGATGGGATTTTTTTCCTGATTTATGTTTCTGGTAATTTATTGTTGTTGCACGAAAATGTCTTTGATTTCTGGATATTGACATTGTACCCTACTGTTTATCCAAATTCATTTATTAGGTCTAGCAATTCTTTGGTGGTGTCTATAGGGTATTTTATGTACACTATCATGTTATCTTCAAACAATGAGGTTTTTTTTTTCTCTTTTCTAAATTGAATACCTTTCATTTTTTTTTTTGTCTGATTGCTGTGGCTAGGACTTCCAATACTATGTTGAATAGGAGTGGTGAAAGTGGACAATCTTGCCTTGTTCCTGATCTTAATAGAGAAGATTTTAGTTTTTGACCATTGAGTATGATGTTGACTGTAGGTCTCTCATATATGGCCTTTATTATGTTGAGGAATGCTCCCTCTATTCAGACTTTTCTAAGTGTTTTTATCATAAATGAGTGCAGTACCTTATCAAATGCTTTTTCTGCATCTATTGATATGATTATGTGATTTTTATCTTTCCTTTTCTTTATGTGATGTATTACATTTATTGGTTTGTTAATATTGTTCCATCCTTCACCCCTGAAATGAATCCCACCTGGTCTTGGTGTATGATCTATTTAATGTATTGCTGGAATTGATGTGCCAATATTTTGTTCAGGATTTTAACATCTATGTTCATCAGTGATATTGGCTTGACATTTTCTATCTTTGTTGTATCTTATTCTGGTTTTGCGATTAGGATGATGCTGTCCTCAAATAAGAGTTGGGGAGTATTGTCTTCTTGGATTTTTTGGAATAGTCTGTGAATGATAGGGGTTAGCTCTTCCTTACATCCTTTGTAGAATTGTCCTGTGAAACTGTCCAGTCCAGGGCTTTTGTGTGTTGGGAGTTTTTTGATTACTGCTTCAATTTCATCAGTTTTTACTGTTCTGTTCTGGCTTTCTGCTTCTTCTTCACTGAGTTTTGGAAGATTATATTTTTCTAGAAATTTGTCCATTTCACCTAGGTTTTCAAATTTCTTAGCATATGGTTCTTCATAGTAATTTCTTCCAATCCTTTGCATTTCTGTAGTATCAGTTGTAATCTCTCCTCTTTCATTTCTGATTGTGTTTATTTGGGTCCTCTCTCTCTTTTTTTTATTGATGAACCTGCTTAAAGGCTTGTCGATTTTGTTTATCTTTTCAAAGAACCAGCTCCTGTATTTATTGTTCTTTTTGTCTCTATGCCATTTAATTCTGCTCTGATCTTGGTTATTTCCTTCCTTTCACTTGCTCTGGGCTGTCTTTGTTGTTGTTCCTTGAGTTCTTGTAGGCATAGGGTAGGTTGGTTGTTTAAAATGTTTCTGTTTTATTTATTTATTTTTTATGTAGGTTTATGTAGCTATGAATTTCCCTCTCGGGACTGCCTTTGCTGTGTCCCATAAGTTCTGGGTTGTTGTGAGTTCATTTTCATTTGTTTCCAGGAACTTCATGAGCAGTCTTTTTTGATGCTACTATTGTCTTAAAGTCTATCTTTTTTGTTAAAAGTATAACCGCTTTTATTCACTTATCATTTGCATGTTATATATTCTATCATTCTTAACTTTCAAAACTTTTCTATAGTGGAACTCAAACTGTGTCTTGTGGAGATAACATGTTGGGTTTATTTAAAAATGTCTTGCCTGATAATCTTTCTTTAGGTTGGATTTAGTGCATTAGTATTTACTTTAATTTTTGAATTTTTTAGATTTATACTTACTATTTTGCTATTTATTTTCCATATATCTCATGTATTTTTACCTTCAATTTCCCTTAGTACTTGTTTATGTTAAATGGATATATTTTAATGTCTCATTTAATTAAACTTTTACTGTATTTTTATGATTTTCTTGATTGTTGCTGTAGGGATTAAAACATTCATTTTTTAAAAAAAATATTTTATTTATTTATTTTTAGAGAGTGAAGGGAGGGAGATAGAGAGAGAGAGAGAGAGAGAGAGAGAGAGAGAGAGAGGGAGAGAGGGAGAGAGTGAGAGAGAAAGAGAGAAACATCAATGTGCAGTTGCTGGGGGTTATGGCCTGCAACCCAGGAATGTGCCCTGGCTGGGAATCGAACCTGGGGCACTTTGGTTCCCAGCCTGCGCTCAATCCACTGAGGTATGCCAGCCAGGGGTTTACAACATTCATTTTAATTTAGTACTTTCCAAACCTGAGTTGGGTAAAATGTAGAAACTGAGTTCTGAATTAGTTCCAATTCACCTCCTTCTTTTGTGATATTATTATCATATATATTATATCTGTATTTGTTATAATTCTGCCATATAGTGTTATTTTATGCATTTAACATTATGTCAATATTTGCCCTTTTTTGTGTAGTCTTTGTTTTACAGAAACAATAGTTATGTGTTTTCTTTAGATTAGATTTTCATTTTGAATGCTTAAAATAGTAAAGTTTATGTTTTAATATCTTTATATTTAGTAAGCATATTTGATAAATGGTAACATTTATTCTCATTTTTAAACTTTATTTTATTTTTTTTTCATTTCTATAGAACATCAACATAACAAAATCATATGAAAACCCTTGGGATAGAATAAACCAATCACAACACAGTAATTTTTTTTTTTACTTTTAAAATAATTCATATATTATTACATTCCTGAATATTCCCAATCTGTATGGTCTTTCAGAAAGCTAAAACATTTTACTTGAGTGTTCCAACATTTAATATAAAATTTATTTGTTTGTGTAACTGGATCTTTAAAAGTCAATGATTTTCTCTTCATTTCACCATGTCGTATTAGTCCTTGAAAGTCATCTTCAAATGTTATATATTTTATAAATATTTCTATTTAGACCCACTAATTTTGTTCTTTTCTAAACTTCTAAAAACTTACTGTTTTATTTACTGGTTATTAATATGCTACTTGATTACTAATTGTTCCATTTATGTTCATGATTCTCAGCTTATCATCCTCATCATTAACACCATCATTATTAACATTTATTTAAACTTTTGTGTTTTACATGTATTACACTATTAAATCTTTTATAGCACATTTCTATGTAAATATGTGATATTCATGATATTTAACAAGTGAAAGTCATGGCACTGATCAAGCTGAATGGATGCTGGTCAGAAACACTGTTAGAACCATATTGATGGGCTCTGGTAGAACATCAGCCCGGGAGGGTCATTGGAATCATTATTTTAATTCTGTAGAGCTATTCCTTGAAAACAATTTAGATTTCATAGTCTGTGCCTGAGAGGGCTCTGAAAATAGAAAAGTAAGTTAGAAAACCATGGTTCTTACTGTCATGAAGTCTATATACTTGTTGGGAGAGCATAAATTAATACTTAGTACCCTAATTTTCACTTTACTTCCAGAACTTGAAATAAAGACTTTGGAATAATGGACAATTAAAAATAGTTATGACTGCTATTAGTAATAATCACGATGGCATTGTTAGGAGTTAAATAGGTTCTGAAGCAGCCAGTTTTGATATTAATAAATGTTTTTGAAAATGTACATCTCAGCCAAATACCTTCTGTATAGAAAAAGAAGAGAACAGCAAAGAGAAGGACTCAGTGGAAAAAAATATTTTCTGTTTAAATGGCAAATCTCTGAAGAATTAGTAAAAAAATAAAAATAAATAAAATCTATATATACAGAGAGGACTTGCATTAGAAAGATCATGAACCCTGTTTTTACAAAGGGGTTCTAGTACCACCCACATTATTAGATACAAAGGCCTGCTGAGAAATAATATTACTTCATCAGCCTCCACTCAAATTTGTAAAGATAATGAAGCTGTTTCAAATATTTATGTAAACTCATTAGAAAACTCATTTTTGAAATATTGCCATAAATAATCATTAAATATTATTAGTAAGCATCTTTATTCTGATCCATACTGAAGTGCTTTAAGTATTAATTAGGTGTTCAGTGCCTCATTAAACTAAATTAAAAATCAATTTCAAATTAAAACCTAGAAATACCAAAAATACTGCAGAAGTAAAAGTAGTATTGTGAAAATAGAAAGTGAACTGCTTTCCAGAGCAGGGATTTCTATGTGGCAGGTGAATTTTCTGGTATATCTTTATGTATTTCATTCGATAAGCTTATTTTTTTTCATGAAGATTCTATTGTGCTAGGTGTAATATTAGGCATTTCTAATCACAGTTCTTCTGTTACATGATCCCCTCACATCCTACACACACCTCGCCCCCCCCCCCCCACACACACACCGTGCTTGTTTGGTACAGTGCTATTCAGAGATTTAGTATTGTAGTCCCACTTTATAAACATTGTTTTACCTTCACAGGACATTAATATACTTTAGGAAGATTTTCTGCTTTCTCTTTGAAGAAGTTTCTATCCCATCCCAGAGTGGAAGAGATCATGAGATTTGGAGGCAGAAGACCTTGAATCAAGTCCTTGCTTCACCATTTATTAGCTTTTAGACAAAACATTCTTGTGAACCTCAGTTGTTTTAACTGCTAACTGGGGAAAGCAGTCAAGTCCACTTACTGACATCCCAGAGGGGCTATGATGATGGAATGACATGTAATTAATGCAATTGCATGAAACGTAAAACTAGATAAATGTGTAACATTATTTAAACAGAATTATTTATGATGTTTTTAAGTATAATACTTTTGTTATTCAGTCACCTATCATCTAATTTAATTTACATATCTCTCTAAAGTAGGCATTATCAATTTTGTTTTAGACATGATTGAAACTGAAGCCCAGAGGGTTTAGGAGAATGGCCAAGTATAGCAGAAATAAGGACTTAAAAATGGTTGTTGTAGTTTTTTTTTACCCTAAAATTAGTTCCACTGGTCAACAGATCTACACTCACTGGGGCATTTATGGTCAAGTTAAGAATCAGAAAGCCTGGAAGATGTTGGAAGCAGAGACTTAGTGCAATTTAAAGAAGACAAAGCATATGCCTTACTTTAAGGGAACTTGATTGAGGAAAACCCTAAGTTACGGAAAATAGAAATTAGAGGTTGGAAATATGTGCTTAGATGACTTCTTAAGTTGACATGGCCAGGGCAATCTTATATGGCATAGAATTAATCACTTTAATGAGTAAATAACACAGTTTTGTTTCTAGTCATGATCAAAATATACTGCACTCTTCAAGGTTCCTTCACCACTGTCAAAGATTAAAGAAAAATGAATAATTTCCCTTTATTTGTGTTGTAATAAGGGAACTAGAAAATAAAAGTGACATTTCTTTACAATCGTCTAATAGTTTATATTTTTATTTTTTCCTTGCCTTTTAACATAGTTCATGTCAGATGAAGTATCTTTTCAATTCTGAGTAGCACTGTTTCAAATAAGAAAACATGAGGATAGCCTGAATTTCAAGGCATGTTAAGAACAGGTTTCCTATTGGAATTTGTATTTTACAGGATGTGTATATATTTTTTTAGATTTTATTTATTTTTAGAGAGAAGGAAGAGAGGGAGAAAGAGGGGGAGAGAAAGGTCAGTGTGTGACAGAAACATCTATCAGTTGCCTCTTGCATGCCCCTGATGACCCAGCCTACAAACTCAGGCATGTGCCCTGACCAGGAACCACAACAGCGAACTTTGAGTTTGCAGGTAGGAGCTCAACCCACTGAGCCATACCAGCCAGGGCTGGATGTGTGTTTTTCAAATCTTAATTTACCAAGTGCAGTTTTCCATGCCATGCCTTCATTTCGGGCCATAACAAAGCTCACATACCTCTGACATAACTACATCTTGTTCTTCCTTTGCTTCTTTAGTCTTGCTAGAGACAACAGCTGGGTCAGTCTCTACTAATGGAATTTGGAGGATTAGAGAGAAGATCTTTCTATAAAAGGAGAGGCATTTCCCTTTGCTGAAATTTTCTAATTCACATCCTGGGATATGCACATTCCTTGAATCATGACAATTCTCCTTAGGGCTTCACCTATGGTCTGTACATTCAGTTAGTTATCTTTTACAATGATTAAGCTAATTTACATGTATTACATGTACTGTAAATTCATCATTGTTCACTTCAAAAAGATTCTTATCTCTAATCCTCATTTGAGAGTATGTTTTTTTTATTATTTTTCCCTGTAAAATTTTATTGTTTTTGAAATATTTTATTTGTGCCATTACAGTTGTCCCAATTTTCCACCTCTGCCTTTTCCACCAATCCCACCCCATTCCTTACCCATGGTCAATTCCCACACTTTGTCTATGGCCATGGGTTATTCAAATATAATCTTTGAGTAATCCCTCCACCTTTTTTTCAATCCATGCCCACCTCCTCCCTCCCTTCTTATAGCTGTCTGTCTATTCCATCTTTCTATGCTTCTGGTTCTATTTTGCTCATTAGTTTATTCTGTCCATTGAATTCCACTAATAAGTGAGATCATATGGTGTTTGTCTTTCACTCACTGACTTGATTCACTTGGCATAATAGTGTCTAATTTCATCCATGCTGTTGCAAAAGGTAAGAATTCCTTCGTTTTCACTGCTACATGGTATTCCAATATGCAAATGTACCAGTTTTTTTCATCCACTCATGTACTGATGGGCACTCAGGCTGTTTCTGAATCTTCAGTATTGTAAATAGCACTTCTATGATCATAGGGGTGCATAAATTCTTTTGAAGTGATGTTTTGATATCCCTAGTATATATATATATATATATAACACTGCAATTGCTGGGTCAAAAGGAAGTTTGATTTTTATTTTTTTAAAGATTTTATTTATTTATTTTTAAAGAGGGAAGGGAGGGAGGGAGGGAGAAGGAGAGGGAGAGAGAGAGAGAGAGATCAATGTGTGGTTGCTGGGGGTTCTGGCCTGCAACCCAGGAATGTACCCTGGCTGGGAATCGAACCTGGGACACTTTGGTTCCCAGCCCGCGCTCAATCCACTGAGCTACACCAACCAGGGCTTGATTTTTAATTTTTTGATGAAATTCCATACTATTTTCCACAGTGGCTGCACCATTCTGCATTCCCACCAACAGTGTGCTAGAATTCCCTTTTCTCCACATCCTCACCAGCACTTGCTGTTTGTTGATTTATTAATGATGGCTATTCTGACAGATAGAAGGTGATATGTCATTGTAGTTTCAACTTCCATCTCTCTGATGGCTACAGATATTGAGCATTTTTAGTATGTCTATGGGGTATCCATATGTCCCCTTTAAAAATGTGTCTATTCAGCTCCTTTGTCATTTTTTAATTGGATGGTTTGTGTTCCTGATATTGAGTAGTGCAGGTTCTTTATATATTTTGGAGATTAAACCCTTGTCTGAAGTATTGTTGGAAAATATGTTCTCCAATGCACTGGAGGATATATTTATTGATTTGAGAGATAGAAAGAGAAAAACATTGATGTGAAAAACATCCATTTGTAGAAAAAGAGTTCAAAACAATGGTTATAAGGATGCTCAAAGGATTCAGAAGAACAGCTGAACTCAGTGAGCACTTCAACAAAGAGATAGAAAATATAAAGTAAAACCAATCAAAACTAAAGGATGCAATCACTGAAATAAAAAAAAAATACACTAGAGTAAATCAGTATCAGATTATGTGATTCAAAAGAATGAATCACTGAGTAGTAGAAATCACTCAAATGGAACAGCAAAAAGAAAAGAATGGATGGTTTAAGGGACCTCATGTACACTATCAAGGTTGCCAGTATTTGTATCATAGGGCTCCCAGAAGAAGAGAGCAAAAGGAATATAGGAAATCTATTTGAAGAAATCATAGCTGAACTTTTCGTAGGCTCGTGAAGGAAATGGCACAGGAAACAGAGTCTCAAACAAGATGAACCAGAAGACGCCAACACCAAGGCACATCACAGTTAATTTGCCAAAAGTTAAAGATGAAAAGAGAAAACGTAAATGCAGCAAGTTATGTGGGAGGGAACCCCCATAACAATGTAAGCTGATTTTTCAACAGAGGCTTTGCAGGATGGAAAGTAATGACACAATATATTCAAAGTGATGATAGGGAAAATGTACAATAAGGAATACTCTACCAGAAAGGTTGTGATTCTGCTCTACCAGAAAGGTTGTGATTCTGAATTAAGGAGAGCTATAATGTTTTCCAGAGACACAAAAGTTGAAGGAATTTATCACTAAATTAGGACTACAGGGAGTTTTAAAGAAACTTCTTTAAGCAGAAAAGGCTAAATGTAAAAATAAAATATTTGAAAGAAAAAATCAATCTCAAAAGGCAAACATTTAGTAAATGTAGTAGAACAAAATTATAAAACAAGTATGAGGGTTAAAAACAAATCATCAGATCATGTGTGAATACAGTAATAAGTTAAGGGACACATTTGCATAAAAGATGTAGGATATGATATCAAAAACAAAGTGGGGAGGTAAGTAAAATGCAGTGTTTTTAGAATGTTGTGGAATTTAAGTGACTGCCAACTTAAAATAGACTTCTATAAACATAGCTTGTTGTATATGAGTCCCACGGTAACTGCAAACCAACAAAATTATAATGGATAAACAAGAATAGAGAAGGAATCCAAACAAATCACTTCAGAAAGTTATTGATGTACAAGAAGAGAGAACAAGAGAAGAAAAGAACAGAGAAGAATTACAAATATATTCAAAAAACAAGAAGGTGGCAGTAATTACTTACCTATAAATAATTACTTCAAATTTAAATAGACAATGCAGCATTTAACAAACATAGGTGACAGAATGGATAAAAAAACAAGACCCATGCATATGTAGCCTACAATAGACTCACTTCACATCAAAAGACATTGTTTGAAATTGAAGGGGTAGAAAAACATACTTTATGAAAGTAGAAAAAAAATGATGGGGTAACTGTACTTACATCAGAAAAAAAATAAATGTTAAAACAAAGAATGTAATAAGACAAATAAGAGCATTAAATAATGCAAAACAAATAATGTAATATGGCAAATAAGAGCATTAAATAATTTTTAAAAAAGATCAAGCCAACAAGATAATATTGGCCTTTTATTTATTTATTTATTTATTTTAAATTTTACACAGAGAGGAAGAGGGAAAGTGAGAGGAATATCGACCTGTCATTCCAAACATGTATGCATTCATTGGTTGACTCCTCTATGTCAAAGAACAGCTGCTTCTTTGAAAAGATAAGTGAAATTGATAAACTGTTAAATTAATCAAAAAAGAGAAAGGAAGCTGAAATTAAAAAAAAATAAATCAGAAATGAAAGAGGAAAAGTGACAACCAACACCATGGAAATACAAGTGATTTTAAGAGAATACTATGAACAAGTATACATAACAAATTGAATAACCTAGAAGGAATGGATAAATTCCTAGAAATATATAATCTTCAAATATTGAATCAGGAGTAAACAGAAAATCTAATCAAACTTATTACAAGTAACAAATGGAATGAGTAATCAAAAAAAAAAAAAAGTAAATCCCAACATACAAAAATCCTAAACCAGATGGCTTCATAGGTTAATTCTACCAAACATTTAAAGACGAATTAATACTTATACTTCTTAAAATATTCTAAAAAAATTGAAAATAGGAGAAAAATTCCAAGCTCATTCTGGAAGGCTAGAATACCCTCATATGAACATCAAAAAAAAAAAGATAAAAGATAAAGAGAAGGAAGGAAGGAAGGAAGGAAGGAAGGAAGGAAAGGAAAGAAAAGGAAAAGAAAAGAAAAGAAAAGAAAAGAAAAGAAAAGAAAAGAAAAGAAAAAAGGGACAGAAGAGGCAAGGAAAAATAGAAGGA
>NC_040917.2:1086787-1135603 GCF_004126475.2 Phyllostomus discolor | reverse complement strand
TCCCCCCCCTCCCTTCCTTCCTTCCTTTTTCTTCATATGAGGGTATTCTAGCCTTGCAAAATGAGTTTGGAATTTTTTCTCCTATTTTCAATTTTTTTAGGAATATTTTAAGAAGTATAAGTATTAATTCTTCTTTAAATGTTTGGTAGAATTAACCTATGAAGACATCCGGTTTAGGATTTTTGTTTCTTGGGATTTACCTTTCTTTTTTTATTACTCATTCCATTTTGTTACTTGTAATAAGTTTGATTAGATTTCCTGTTTATTCCTGATTCAATATTTGAAGATTATGTATTTCTAGGAATTTATCCATTTCTTCTAGGTTATTCAATTTGTTATGTATACTTGTTCATAGTATTCTCTTAAAATCACTTGTATTTCCATGGTGTTGGTTGTCACTTTTCCTCTTTCATTTCTGATTTATTTTTTTTAATTTCAGCTTCCTTTCTCTTTTTTAATTTAACAGTTTATCAATTTCACTTATCTTTTCAAAGAAGCAGCTGTTCTTTGGCATAGAGGAGTCAACCAATGAATGCATAAATGTTTGGAATGGCAGGTCGATATTCCTCTCACTTTCTCTCTTCCTCTCTGTGTGAAATAAAAAAAAATTCAAAGGGCAATATTATCTTGTTGGATTGATCTTTTTTAAACATTATTACATTCTTTGTCTAACCCTTATTACATTCTTTGTCTTCCATTATTTAATGCTCTTATTTGTCTTATTATATTCTTTGTTTTAACATCTATTTTTTCTGATGTAAGTACAGTTACCCCATCATTTTTTTTCTACTTTCATAAAGTATGTTTTTCTATCCCTTCACTTTCAAACAATGTCTTTTGATGTGAAGTGAGTCTATTGTAGGCTGCATATGTATGGATCTTGTTGTTTTTTTTATCCATTCTGTCACCTATGTTTGTTAATTGCTGCATTGTCTATTTACATTTGAAGTAATTATTTTTAGGTAAGTAATTACTGCCATCTTCTTGTTTTCTGAATATATTTGTAATTCTTCTCTGTTCCTTTCTTCTTCTCTTGTTCTCTCCTCTTGTACATCAATAACTTTCTGAAGTGATTTGTTTGGATTCCTTCTCTATTTCTTGTTTATCCATTATAATTCTTTTGGTTTGCAGTTACCGTGGGACTCATATACAACAAGCTATGTTTATAGAAGTCTATTTTAAGTTGATGGTCACTTAAATTCCACAACATTCTAAAAACACTGCATTTTACTTACCTCCCCACTTTGGTTTTGATATCATATCCTACATCTTTTATGCAAATGTGTCCCTTAACTTATTACTGTATTCACACATGATCTTATGAGTTTTGTTTTTTAACCCTTATACTTGTTTTATAATTTTGTTCTACTACATTTACTAAATGTTTGCCTTTTGAGATTGATTTTTTCTTTCAAATATTTTATTTTTACATTTAGCCTTTTCTGCTTAAAGAAGTTTCTTTAAAACTCCCTGTAGTCCTAATTTAGTGATAAACTCCTTCAACTTTTGTGTCTCTGGAAAACATTATAGCTCTCCTTAATTCAGAATCACAACCTTTCTGGTAGAGTATTCCTTGTTGTACATTTTCCCTATCATCACTCTGAATATATTGTGCCATTACTTTCTGGCCGGCAAAGCCTCTGTTGAAAAATCAGCTTATATTGTTATGGGGGTTCCCTCCCACATAACTTGCTGCATTTAAGTTTTCTCTTTTCATCTTTAACTTTTGGCATATTAACTATGATGTGTCTTGGTGTTGGCCTCTTCTGGTTCATCTTGTTTGAGACTCTGTGTTTCCCGTGCCATTTCCTTCACCAGCCTAGGAAAATTTCAGCTATGATTTCTTCAAATAGATTTCCTATTCTCCTTTTGCTCTCTTCTTCTTCTGGGAGCCCTATGATACCAACATTGATACCCTTGATAGTGTACATGAGGTCCCTTAAATCATCCATTCTTTTCTTTTTGCTGTTCCATTTGAGTGATTGCTACTACTCAGTGATTCATTCTTTTGAATCACATAATCTGATACTGATTTTCTCTAGTGTATTATTTTTTTATTTCAGTGATTGCATTCTTTAGTTTTGATTGGTTTTACTTTATATTTTCTATCTCTTTTTTGAATTACTCACTGAGTTCAGCTGTTCTTCTTCTGAATTCTTTGAGCATCCTTATAACCATTGTTTTGAACTCTTTGTCTACAAATGGATGTTTTTCACATCAATGTTTTTCTCTTTCCATCTCTCAAATCAATAAATATATCCTCCAGTGCATGGGAGAACATATTTTCCAACAATACTTCAGACAAGGGTTTAATCTCCAAAATATATAAAGAACCTACACTACTCAATATCAGGAACACAAACCATCCAATTAAAAAAAATGGCAAAGGAGCTGAATAGACACATCTCTAAAGGGGACATATGGATGGCCCATAGACATATGAAAAATGCTCAATATCTGTAGCCATCAGAGAGATGCAAATTGAAACTACAATGAGATATCACCTTCTATCTGTCAGAATAGCCATCATTAATAAATCAACAAACAGCAAGTGCTGGTGAGGATGTGGAGAAAAGGGAATTCTAGCACACTGTTGGTGGGAATGCAGAATGGTGCAGCCACTGTGGAAAGTAGTATGGAATTTCATCAAAAAATTAAAAATCAAACTGCCTTTTGACCCAGCAATTGCAGTGCTATAAATATATACTAGGAATATCAAAACATCACTTCAAAAGAATCTATGCACCCCTATGTTCATAGCAGTGCTATTTACAATACTGAAGATTCAGAAACAGCCTGAGTGTCCATCAGTACATGAGTGGATGAAAAAAACTGGTACATTTGCATACTGGAATACCATGTAGCAGTGAAAAAAGAAGGAATTCTCACCTTCTGCAACAGCATGGATGACACCAGACGCTATTATGCCAAGTGAATCAAGTCAGTCAGTGAAAGACAAACACCATATGATCTCACTTATTAGTGGAATTCAATGGACAGAATCAACTAATGAGCAAAATAGAACCAGAAGCATAGAAAGATGGAATAGACAGACAGCTATAAGAGGGGAGGGAGGAGGTGGGCATGGATTGAAAAAAGATGAAGGGATTAGTCAAAGAACATATTTGAATAACCCATGGCCATAGACAAAGTGTGGGAATTGACTATGGGAAAGGAATGGGGTGGGATTGGTGGAAAAGGCAGAGGTGGAAAATTGGGACAACTGTAATGGCACAAATAAAATATTTCAAAAACAATAAAATTTTACAGGGAAAAATGATAAAAAAAAACATACTCTCAAATGAGGATTAGAGATAAGAGTCTTTTTGAAGTGAACAGTGATGAATTTACAGCACATGTAATACATGTAAATTAGCTTAATCATTGTAAAAGATAACTAACTGCATGTACAGACCATAGGTGAAGCCCTAAGGAGAATTGTCATGATTCAAGGAATCATTGTGCATATGCCAGGATGTGAATGAGAAAATTTCAGCAAAGGGAAATGCCTCTCCTTTTATAGAAACATCTTCTCTCTAATCCTCCAAATTCCATTAGAAGAGACTGACCCAGCTGTTGTCTCTAGCAAGACTAAAGAAGCAAAGGAAGAACAAGATGTAGTTATGTCAGAGGTATGTGAGCTTTGTTATTGCCAGAAATGAAGGCATGATATGGAAAACTGCACTTGGTAAATGAAGGTTTGAAAAACACACATCCAGCCCTGGCTGGTGTGGCTCAGTGGGTTGAGCTCCTACCTGCAAACTCAAAGTTCGCTGTTTTGGTTCCTGGTCAGGGCACATGCCTGAGTTTGTAGGCTGGGTCATCGGGGGCATGCAAGAGGCAACTGATAGATGTTTCTGTCACACACTGATGTTTCTCTCCCTCTCTTTCTCCCTCTCTTCCTTCTCTCTAAAAATAAATGAAATCTAAAAGATATACACATCCTGTGAAATACAAATTCCAATAGGAAACCTGTTCTTAACATACCTTGACATTCAGGCTATCCTCATGTTTTCTTATTTGAAACAGTGCTACTCAGAATTGAAAAGATACTTCATCTGACATGAACTATGTTAAAGGGCGAGGAAAAACTAAAAATATAAAGTATTACACAATTGTAAAGGGATATCACTTTTATTTTCTATTTCCCTTATTACAACACAAATAAAGGAAAAATTATTCATTTTTCTTTAATCTTTGACAGTGGTGAAGGAGCCTTGAAGAGTGCAGTATATTTTGATCATGACTAGAAACAAAACTGTGTTATTTACTCATTAATCTGATTAATTCTATATCATATAAGATTGTTGGAATATATGGTAAAGAATGGAAAATTTACTTGTATAGTATATTTAAAAATAATGAGTTTAATTAGCTGAAACTCAATAACACAGAACTCATCATATTTAAATGACTCTACCAAACCCTTCAGTATTTACACTGTATTTCACGAAAATAATATGAAAAGATTTTTCAGAAACTATGACCCAATAGCACAGAGACTTGCCTTTTGTCTTGAGAGAGGTATAATCTTAAGTCTTTTTTTTACTAGTAGAAAAAATATATGTAATTAACCATTTTTACATTTGACATTTTTATCTGGTGGCAAATACAAATTCTCTACACAAATTAAAAGACTTCGAAGAAAAATTTGGAATAAAAATATCAACTACTATTGTAAGCTAAATAATGCTCCCTTACCAAAAAAAGTCCACATTCTAATCACCAGAACCTGTGAATATGTTATCCTATACAGAAAAATGAACTTTATAGCTGTGATTAAGAGTCTTGAGATGGGGAGATTAGCCAGGATTCTGCAGGTGGTCCTAATGGTATAATCACATGGGTCCTTATAAGATGTAGGCATAGGGTCAAAAGCAGAAATGATATGACAAGGGAAGCATTGGAAGAGAGAGAGAGAGAGAGAGAGAATTGAAGATGCTATATTGCTGGCATTAAAGATGCAGGAAGGTTCCAAGGGCCAGGGTATAGAGGTGGTTTTTAGAGAGGGGAAAGACAGAGCAACAGGCTCTCCCCAAAGCCTCCAAGAGGAACCAGCTCCAGTAACACCATGTCTTGAGACCAAAGAGACTGATTCTGGACTTCTGACCTTTTAAATATGAGAGAATAAATATGTATTGTTTTAGTCCACTGAGTTTGTAGTAATTTGTTACAGCAATAATAAAATACTAATACAACACTTTCAGATTTTCTACACCACTCCATACCCAGGTCTGTGAAAACAATACTTGTGATCTACTTTGAGAAAAATATATTCCCCACTCAGGAGGGGTGTAGATGAACTAGTGCACAATGATGAAACCAATTCACCTGTGAAAGCCTCATAAAGGTGTGATATATAAAAAAGAACTAGAACATGGAAGCCACGTTTATAGACGCACAGAGTTGCATACAAGAGAAAATAGCCTTTTTAAAGCCCCTGGCCATGTCAACTTAAGAAGTCATCTGAGCACATATTTCCAACCTCTAATTTCTATTTTCCATAACTTAGGGTTTTCCTCAATCAAGTTCCCTTAAAGTAAGGCATATGCTTTGTCTTCTTTAAATTGCACTAAGTCTCTGCTTCCAAAATCTTCCAGGCTTTCTGCCCCTTAACTTGACCATAAATACCCTAGTGAGTGTAGATCTGTTGACCAGTGGAACTAATTTTAGGGTAAAAAAAACTACAACAACCATTTTTAAGTCCTTATTTCTGCTATACTTGGCCATTCTCCTAAACCCTCTGGGCTTCAGTTTCAATCATGTCTAAAACAAAATTGATAATGCCTACTTTAGAGAGATATGTAAATTAAATTAGATGATAGGTGACTGAATAACAAAAGTATTATACTTAAAAACATCATAAATAATTTTGTTTAAATAATGCCACACCTTTATCTAGTTGTACGTTTCATGCAATTACATTAATTACATGTCATCCCATCATCATAGACCCTCTGGGATGTCAGTAAGTGGACTTGACTGCTTTCCCCAGTTAGCAGTTAAAACAACTGAGGTTCACAAGAATGTTTTGTCTAAAAGCTAATAAATGGTGAAGCAAGGACTTGATTCAAGGTCTTCTGCCTCCAAATCTCATGATCTCTTCCACTCTGGGATGGGATAGAAACTTCTTCAAAGAGAAATCAGAAAATCTTCCTAAAGTATATTAATGTCCTGTGAAGGTAAAACGATGTTTATAAATTGGGACTACAATACTAAATCTCTGAATAGCACTGTACCAAAAAAGCACGGTGTGTATGTGTGCCTAGAAATAAATGCCTAGAAATAAACCTAACCAAGGAGGTAAAAGACCCATAACCAGAAAACTAAAGAACACTGAAGATAGAAATTATGGAACACACAAACAAATGGAAACATGCACTGTGTTTAGAGATTAGAAGAATTAACGTCATTAAAACGTCCATATTACCCAAAGCAATTCATAGATTCAATGTAATACCATTTAAAGTATCAATGGGATACTTCAGAATACAGAAAAAACACTTCAAAAATGTATATGGAACCATAAATGACCCTGAATAGCTCCACCAATGTTGAGAAAGAAGGGCAAAGTCAGAGGAATCACAGTACCTGATATCAAACTGTATTACAAGTCCACTGCACTCAAAGCAGCCTGGTACTGTTACAGAACAAAGAAGGGGGGCCTGGGACTATATACTATTCCTGAAAGAAGCCCCGAGGTCCGTTATGTCTGCCACCAGAGGAAAGACGTCTCTCAATGCCAGAGATTTGTGAAAAGCAAAGGAAACATTTATTTAATGCCATATAAACCTAAAGGAGGGACCTAATGCCTTCACCAAAAATCCTAAAGTCCCTTAAAGCATCCACAAACAGACACAGTCCTTCCTTCCTTCCCCCTTTGCCCAGTCCAGAGTACTGTATCTCCTAAAGCTGCGGGGGGTCCCTACTCTGGCAAAGGCACATGGTCTTCTCTTCCTGGCCCACAGGAGTCCCCACTCTGCCAGAGCCCGTGGTTCTAACTCTCAGGGCCGCGGGAGTCTGCTCTCTGTCACGGCTGTGTGGTGTCTCCCTCAGGGCCACGAGAGCCTTCACTCTGCTAAAGCTGTGTGGTTCTATCTTGCAGGGCTGTGCATGGTTCCCCCCCTCTAATGGCTGCAGAGTCTCAGTTTAAATCCCAGCGCCAATCTTCCTCTAAAGCCCTCTTTCCGACTCCTCTCACAATTGGCTACAGCTGCCAGATTCTGGGCAGCTGTGGCCCTGTGGTGTGGAGCCAATTATCTCCAGGCTCTTCTGGATCTTATTACAGAACCCTATTTGAGGTTCCCCTCTTGGCTGCACCCTGTTACACTCTCACAATTGGCCACAGCTGCCAGATTCTGGGCAAGTGTGGCCCTGTGGTGTGGAGCCAATCAGGCTCCCCCTCTTGGCTGCGCCTTGTTACCATCCCTCCTTTCAGACTTACACCCACTTTATAATCTTATAAAGGACAATGGACGAAGGTCTCATCTTCTTGTAACTGCTTCCGGCTGGAATTGGACATTGTTCTACCCACCCATGGATCCGGGGTGCCCTGAAAGGGGGTGGGGGATGCAGCATGGAGGGAGTCCTTCCTGTAAGGGGAAGGATCTTACAAAATCATGGTCAGCTGGCTGTCACCAGGAAGTCTCAGGCTCGGTGTCCAAAGGCTGGCGTTACTGGACCGTTGGCATCCTGGTCATATTCTGGAGGTGACAGATTTGGAAAAAGTTGGAAGGCACAATTAAATTACAACCACTAAATTACAAAGGCAAGGGCTTAAGTAAAGAATGGCTTATCAGGAGGAAGGTGGACAAGGCTCGCTACACCTATCCGAAACTCTTGTGGCCCACTCTACTTCACTCGGGCAGAGAAGAATATGTTAGCATTGATTTCCCTCCTTTCAGATATCTGGGGCCCTTTCTGTCCAAGCCATCCAGACAGAACAGGCAAAGTTAGTTCTAAAGTGAAGCCCACAGACCACCCAAACCATTCACCAACCCAACCACTCAGTTCAGCCAAACCATTGAATCTCAGGGGGCGATGATGAAAATGGGTTCCATAAGTGAGTCCTGTATTACCGTCAGTCACTCAGGTAATGAGGTTCTAGGCATATGCCCTACAAAAACAGAAGAACACACAGGCTAATTTACACAAAAATTCCCAAGCTGGTCTCTGTGCCTGTGAGGCTGTCTTTGGGGAAGACATCTTGTTACAAGGCCCTTGCTACAATGATAATTAACAATGGCAATTTGACAGATCCTTTGTGCCTGTAAATTGAAAAGAAAATTTTCAAGACAGTTAGTTGCACCATTTCTGATGTTCAATACTGAGCATTGTATTTTCCTCAAACCATAATTTTTCTCCTTAAGATCACCCTCACTATTATTAAAGTGACTACTTTGAGCCCCACTTTTAATTGTGATTGTTTTAATAAACAGACCAAGAACAGCCTGGATCACTTGTGATCCTTGAGCCTACTTTGCTGGAACTCACACAGGCAGCCTTTAGATTGACTTCTCAGTCTGCCCTGCTTTGGGGCACTGAAGCATAGCCACATATCCGGTATCTGGCTTCGCCTGGACCAGTTGTTTCACTCACATCCTTGAGGCTTCCGTTGTGCTTACAGGTTCCTTTCGGCCATCTTTCAGGAAAGCAACCTTTGTTCCTTCCCTGGAAAGACTCCCATGAACCACACAACCAACCAAAGTACCAGGCTTTTTTTTTTTTTTTTCGTGGGCATACTCTCGCTTCACAAGTCAATCCCAGTTCCTCGGGGCTTTCCGGTGACGACCAGAACCCATCCATGCCCCCTTCAGGCTTGACATTCCAGTCAAAGTCTTGGTTAACAAAACCACTACTAATGACTGATCTTATTGGTTTTATGCAAAGAAACCTTATATTATCGCTCACTCCTTCAGAATGCAAATTCTGGAGGCAACAGGTAGGGAGAAAAATACAAAGCGTGAAGGGAAATCCTTTTCCTTCTGATATCCACCAGGCTTCTCAAAACTTTCCTACAGAGTGTGAAGTTTCAACCTTCCCTGGAATCCTCAATTTCCTTTCCAGAGCAGATACAGAGCGGAATCCAAAACATATAGAGTTCCAGAATAATACACAGGCAGAAGCATTCTCTTGCACCAATGCGTCCATTGGTTTCTCGCAGAGACATGCCCCTTCAGGTCCGGTCTCTTGGCAGAGAAATGCCCTTTTTGCCTCCGGCTGAAGCCCTCGTCAGCCCCAAATGACCCTTCCTGGTTCCCGAGTGGCAAGGGCATGCTCCCCAACTGGTATCATGTGACCCTTCCTAGGTCTTCAGGTACAGGTCTCTGATCAGAAACAAAACCAATGTGAGAAATTTGCTCTTTTTTCATGAAACCATAAAACAAGTCGTTCAGGTTTCCTCTACGCCAGGTTTAAAACTTTCAGTTTTACACAAAATTTTCGCATCCGGATTTAACCATCATTCTCTTTTAACCCTGCTTCCTTTCACCTTTTGTGATGGGGGCACTCATTCTTCCCAGTGCCCTCCTCCTTGCAATAGGCACACTGATTATGGCCTAGTGCGCCTTTCTTCTCCGTAGGGCCCCATTTGCCTCTGGCTCAGTGGCAGGCACCCGATGAGTTTCCCTTTTCTGCCCTAGGGCCCCACTTCTTTCGGCTTCCCTGGGCTAACTCCAAAAACACTGTGGCCCATTTTGCCTTCCCTCCTTCCCGGGCATTGTAGACTTTAAAGGCTACGTCCACTAGCTGGGAGGAGCTCATTCCCAGTACTCCGTCTACACGCTGAAGTTTGTTCCTGATATCCGGAGCACTCTGCCCAATAAAAGTCCTGTTTACCATTCTCACATTCTCTGGTGCCTCTGGATCAAGGTCCGTGTATTTCCTATATGCCTGATAGATCCCCTCTAGAAATTCAGAAGGATCCTCATCTGGCTTCTGCTGGAGAGTCTGTATCCTATTCATACTCCTCTGCTTGGGCACTCCTTTCCTAAGCCCTTCCAATATGCACTTTCTATAGTGTCTTCAAGAGGTTAAGCCATCTCTGCTATTCGGGTCCCACTTAGGGTCTACCCGAGGCATTGCCTCCACTGGGTTGAGAATTCCCTTGGTGTCCTCATCACGGAGACGCTGGGCCCCCTGATCAGCCCTACTTAGAATGAAACGTCTTTCATGTGCTGTTAGCAAAATGTTCAGGAGGGCCTGTGTGTCTGCCCAGTTTGGGTGGTGAGAGGCAAAAATAGAGGCAATAAGATCTGCCATCTTCTGAGGATCACTCCTATATGAGGGATTGACATTCCTCCAGTTCAGCAAGTCGGAAGTGGAGAATGGAGTATGAGCCCAATAGTAACCAGCGGGCTGGCCTTCTCCATTGATTCCACCTATCAGGTATTGCCTCAAAGGGTACTGGCTGGCTACACCTTTGGAGGCTGCCCGGTTATAGGAGGTGCCCTGGCGAGTTCTGGAGGGTGAGGCACATTGCTCAGTAGGTGGAGGCGGAGCAGTTGGCTTTATGGGAGGAGACAGTACTGAGGTGGCTCCCAATGCCTGTGCAGGGGGAGGTACCCCAGCAGTGGTAGTTCTCATCCTGTGTGAGGCTGGAGGTGTGGAAACCTCCACCAGCTGTGAAGGTGGTGCCCTCTCGGAGGACCCTCTTCCCTTTGGAGGGTGGTGCCCCGAGGCATCACCCTGCAGAGAGGGCCAGGCCCCTCCCACCTACAAAGAGTGGTGCCCCAAGGCCTCACCCTTCAGAGGGGGCCAGGCCCCTCCCACCTGCAGAGGGTGGTGCCCCAAGGCCTCACCCTGCAGAGGAGGCCAGGCCCCTCTCACCTGCAGAGGGTGGTGCCCCAAGGCCTCACCCTGCAGAGGAGGCCAGGGCCCTCTCACCTGCAGAGTGTGTCACCCTAAGGCCTCATCCTGCAAAAGGGGCCAGGCCCCTCCCTCCTGCAGAGGGTGGTGCCCCGCAGAGATGCCCCCCACCCACAGGGGGCTGGACGGGTGCAAAGCACAGACACATCCCACCTTCTGGGGCACCGGGACTCCAGAGCCGACCCCCACGCATTAGTGCTGGTGTGCCCCACAGGCAGGCGGTGTGCAGGGCCCTCCCACCTGTGAAGGTAGTGGCAGTGCTCTAGAGCCGACCCCCACCCATTAGGGCTGGGGAGTGGTGGCGGCCCCCACCTCTTGGGGAGGTCGCAGCACCACTGGATTTCCCCCTGCGTGTGAGTGCCCATTCCCTGGGTTCAGAGCATTAATGAGGTTTATCTCCTCATTCTCTCTCCCTTCCTGTGTTCGACTATCAGGGAGGGGTTCTGAGACCACTTTTCCCTTCTGGACCATCACACGCTTACTATAGAGATGACTATATGGAGCCTGAGCCAGCAGAATATGGTAGGGTAGAAGGATCACGTTGAGTAAAGCCTGACACATCCTATTGGGAGAAGTTCCCAGGACATAGTAGCAAGCAAGGGGACTTCCCAGTGGCCCTGTTGAAGAGGCCAACTGGGACCCTGCCCTGCATGGACACGGGGAGCTTGTTCAAGACCGTGATGTGCTCTAATCCATATATTCCTCCCACATCCATACAGTAGCCAAGTTCCAGCAACCACATCACTGTCTACCAGTCTCAGATGGCAGCTGGTCATAGGACACATGTCCTTGGGGAATGGCCAGCACATTTCACTCTGGTCACGTGAAGCCACATCCCATGATCCAAGGAGGCTGTGAATGTGCCCCACGAGAAACAGGTGCTTGCTCTGCTCTGAGATTCACAGACACTGGCAGGTGCCAGTGCTGGAGGGCTACTGTAAGCATTAAATGCAGATGCCATGCCACATGGACAGCTGGCTTACATGATCTCATATTGAGGGGCACACTGTTCTTCCCACAGCATCTGACAATGAGCAAAAAGGCAACATACCAGGTGGACTTCCTGTGCTCCATACGATCTTCATAGTTGATGGGAACAGCAATGATCTATTGAAGTAGGTGCCATGTGCACACAAGGAGAAAACTGTGTAAGGGCTGCTCTACAGGAATCATGAGTGTGTTCTCACACTCACCAGGAAGACATTTGCACTTCACAGACTTCACCACTGTCCTGGGGGTTGGGAATGGAGGAGTGTGGGAGCATGCGGGTAAGATAACACAAGTCTCCCCACATCAACTCACCTTCTCTTTTCCCACAGGATGCAGTGTGTCTGGCCCTGCAGGGGTCCTGCATGTTTCTCTTAGCAGACAAGGCCAGTGAGCTATATAGTTCACTTTCATGTCAGAGTTCATACTGGATTGAGAGGGTGGACTGTGCATTTACCCCATCTTCTATTGTTGAAGGGGCACAGAAAAGTGCAGAGAAAGATTACCTAATAATGTTATATTTTGGAAATAAGTGCAAAATGGGATGTTACTATTTCCAGGTTAGAAAAACAAAAGTGGGTGGAACTCCTTCTTGCTGAACTGGAATATTCAGCTCTTGACCCACATGTTCCAGAGTCGCCCAGGTGTTACACAGTGAAGATGAGCTCTGTCCTCTTGTGCTTACACAAATCACATTTCTTCAGCTCTTTTCTGCCTTGGTACCTCATTTCTCCAGGGAAGATTGGGTGCAGACATCAGTCAGGGGTGTAATATTGACACTGGGATCCTCCTGAGGGAGAACAGGGAACAGGGTCAGCCGTGTCCTGGGGCAGACTGTGCTTCCCTCCACTCCATGGACCCTCAGCCTGTGGCCATTTCATCCCAGCACTGTGGTGTCTCTACAGATGATGGGATGACACAGAGTGAGTGTGAAGAACAGACACATGAGATGTGCTTGACCTCACACCCAGGTTCACAGCATCTCTGACTCCCAAGGTTCTGTGACCTGGATTATGTTTCCAATTGTAAGTGAAGTCAGAGCATTGGCACCTTAGACCAGGATGTCTGTGGCTGGGACTTAGATTGGTGATCCTAGAATGATGCAGATTCTAGCTGAAGGCTTTTTCATGGACTTCCAGAAACCCATCACTTCACACACGTTAGTATCTTCATTTATAATTGAGGAATCTGCACAACTTGAAGGAGACCTGACAACACCCTCAATGAAATGGCCATGTGGCATTGCTGGAAGGTTGGACACAGGTCAATGGGACAGGGTACACATGACCTCAGAGGAGATCTGGTTGTACTGGGACTCACAGAGAAAGCACGGACTGGGGAAGTCAACACGTTGCTTCCCATCCAAAATTTGTTTGGTTTCAGGGTTGAAAGATTCATTTATGAAAATTCACAGAAAATAACAAAATGCAAGAATACAATTAAGATGGGTATTTACAAAGTAGTTGAAACAAGATATATAAGAAATGTTTACTACTCATAGCAATAACAGGGCCAGAATTTTAAAACTTTTGGCATCAAGAATAAGGGTCTCTAAGTGTCCCTGTAATGGAGAGGCAGGTGCTAAAATACAAGAAACAAAATTATTATTTAAAGCAAAAACATGTGGGTTCATGAATGTCTGTCTGTAGATGAGGTTATGTTTACAGCAAGGCTGATGTCACAAAATGTTTTACATTTCAGTGCAGGTAGGGACAGATAGGGCCTGAGAAATGGGTCACTGAGTCTACTTGTCTGGTGAGAATGTCGCAATGTAATCCCACAGACCAGGATGGTTCAGCCACCACTGTGACCCCAGGGGCTGTGCTTTTACAAGACTGGCAGTGCAGTAGTTTCACTGGCAGTACAGCCAACAGAAAGAATCTGAGAGCCATGTCAGTTACTGCAACATTACAGCACTGATGATGCCCTGAGGAAATAGAGCTATTTGAACCCCATTAAGACTGTACAGGAACATTGCCACGTATGTGGTCTGGTGTTCACACAGAACCCTATGTGAGTGTGTGACTGCACATGAAAGTGTGGTCATAGAATTTGGCAAAAATTGGTATGTTTAATGTCATGCTTCAGATGTTAAAGCATTTCTGAAAAAATGTTCATCCTTTTGAATATCACCTGAAAGATGCATGGAATTGGAATATGGTGACTGGCACATCTCCTCTGGTGTTCATTGCTCTGATCACAGAGATGGGCACCCCGTGGGGCCTCACTCTGGGGGAAGACATGCCTGGTCTCTGTGGGGCACCTGTCAGACAGGGAGCTGCTTCTCTGCACATGACTCCAGCCGTGTGTGAACCAGCACAGCTTCTCCTCTCCACAGTCAGAGGACCACAGAGTTCTTCATCAAAATGTCAGGGAAATACAGGATATAGTCTCTGTGACAGAGAGTTATCTGGTGAAATTTGAGATGAAGTATTGAGATAAGATATTGATGAATTAAATGTAGCTAAAATTAAAGTCCTTTGTCCCAGCAAGGTACTGAAGAGGGGAATGAAAAAGCAAGCATAGACTACAGAGTGCATTTTCTAATGATACATGTGCAAAATATTGTATCCTGACTATAAAGGACATTCCATCTAATGCAAGAGTCCAGGACCCTCTGGCCACATGGGGGCTGGAGATGGAGAGGGTTCCTTTGAGATTCACAGTGAACTTCCCTCTGAGCACAGCTATGGACATGCCCCTGCCTACTCTCCTGCCTCTGAATCAATAAACACTAGTATCTGAATCTGAGAACGTGGGTCTGTCAGGACTCTGCTCACATCATCTCTTCAATATTTGTACAACACTTCAATATAGAGAGGTGTAGTGGCTGTTGCTGTTGTTTTTTTTTTTCCTGCTGTGTATAAATGTGTGCTTCTGTCTGATGTGATTTTTGATGGTTCCCTGCTGTAGGTCCTTGTGCCTTTAGGGAAATTTTGCACAGAGAGCCTAGGGCACAAACACAAGACTCACACAGCAAACATTAACGGGCTCCCACCTGCCCACACTTTGTAGTTACTCACATAATCATGGTCATATGCGTTTCAGTTAGAGAAAATTGCATCTTGGGAAAATGGTTCTATATGTTTGGATCATATTTGTAACTACCTTGAAATCAAAATATTACTAAACTTAAAAGTATGATTATAAAATCTTCCTAATCATAGCTATTTTCATGTTTTAGGTTTTGGAAAGTGTATGGACATAAAGCTAATGAATTGTAATATTTACAAAAGTCAATGAGATTCAAAATTTTCTCACATACTCAGAAAGATGGGGCTATCTTTGACTTTTCTGCAATGCACCTCTGAACCCAGGTTCCTTCTCACCACAGGTCACACAGGTTATGTGGTCAGGAGAAGAGATGCTGACTAAGACACTGACTCAGTCCCTGCCCACTTAGAAGAAGAGAGCCCCTTACATACAAATTTCTCTCCCAGCTCCAGGTAAAACCTCCCCTGGTCTGCAGGGGCTCATAACACTCTCCCAACTCAAGGTTGAGGTGTCTGGGGAAGGAAGAACTGTGTTCTAGAAGAAGGGACCGCTTGGTCATCTCCTGTGCCTGGTGACAGCCCCCCTAGGGTTGAGTGTCTCAGATGAAAGACAGGTGTCTTGGATGTTGGTGATTGTGACTGACAGGGACTGATGCCTCTTGTTCCCATGTGTCTTGTTCCAGATGCAGTTGCAGGGCTTGGACCCAGGACTGGTGAAGCCCTTTTAGACCCTCCACCTCACTTGTTTAATTACTAGCATTATCTACTGGATTGGATCCACCAGTCTCCAGGGAAGGGGTTGGGGTACATAAGGTACTGCACAAGGTCACAAAGTGTAGTCCAGCTCCTGGGACCACACCCCCCATTACTGCTGACATATCCAGGAACAAGCACTCCCTGCAGCTGACCTCATGACCACCTAGTGCATGGCAATATATCACTGTGTGAGGGATACAGAGAGGGGAGTCAGTGTTAACCCTGGTCCCTGTGTTAGTCTGGGGTTTCTACTTCATTTGATATCTGCTTGCACATCCAGTTCTGAGTCACTATGTGGACTCTGACAGCAGAGACTACAATTATGCAGCCAACAGCAGCTCCTAGGAACCCCCTGCCATCAGTTGACAGAGCAGTGGTCAATCCTGAAGGAGAAGAAAGACTTGCTTGTGGAGGTCATTGTTCCAGCATCATGATGCATTGCCTGTGACTGTGGCCCCTGTGCAAACTAAGAGGTGCTCCCACCCAAAGTAGCCTCAGATGTTGAGTCTGATGATACCCACAAACCATGGGATCAGATGGAGCTCAGTTGTGACATTACTGAGGTCTCAGGGTGGCTGGGCAGGCTTCTCCAGGAGGGGAGAACTGGCTTCTGAGAGTCAGGCCAGGAAATTGTCTCTGGGTGTGTTGTTGTCCAGGTTGAGGACCAGTGAAAGTTACTGTGTTGAGCAGGGACTTGTCTGGACTGACTTCCCCACCAGGGGAAAAGGATTGGTACCTGAGGCTTTCTTACTAGTGTGTTCAGATGAGGGAAGCTGTGGATCAAGTGGGTAAGGCTCAAAGCTCCCAGGCATCCGTTATTGAAACCTGGGTTCAGACTCCTGAGTCCACCTAAGAATTTCAGTAATAAGGGAAAGGGAAAGGGAGTTAGCCATTAACTCGGGTGGATAGCAATCCAGGATTATGAGCAAGCATGTAAGATCGCACTAGGAAGTAGACAGGGGTCTTGGTAGGACAAGTAGAGTGGCAGTTTCCACTGTCTGAGACTTTTCTCATTGTATCACCTGTTGTGACCCAGCCGCCTTCTTCCACTGATTGCAGCTTCCAGAGGGTTCAATAGTCCTGTGCTGGGTTTCCTGTACTTGAGCCACTCTCAAATGTGTGGAGTTCATATTTGCTTTGTGAGTAGTGAGGTGTGAATGCAGGGGGTTACCTGGATTTTTACTGTGACCTTTGTCATTGACAGACATGTTAAGGTCTCATCTATGGGATTCATTAGCCATTTCCACTGATTCCTCATTCAGAAGATAAATCTCCCAGATTTATGATTTTGAAGACATTGTTGAGGATGATTTGGGGAGAAGGCTGCCTGAGTCTGTTGAGAGGGTTGGATACATGAGTTCTGGGACAGTCACTTTAAGAGGTCCACTTCTGAAAACACAAGGACTTCCGGCAAGATGGAGGAATAGTACCTCCTCGCATGACCAAGAATAGAACAACAATAGTTTACAGGCATAATTTCACTCAGAACTGTCAGAGGATTTATCTGAATGGAAGTCGGACAGCCAAGAAGTTGAAGTAGACCCGTACATCCAGACTGGTAGGGGACAACGAGCCCGGCGGGCGCGGGGCTGGCGCGGATCGGCAGTGCGCGGAGGTCAGGGGAAATTTGGCTCAAAATCGGCGCGGCAGCCATCTGGGGCACAAGAACGCAGCGGCGATACCTGAGTACGCAGGCTGCGGCTGGGGGAACCAGTGGGGCCGCGAATGTGGACCAGGGCAGAGCTCTCGGCCCAGGATCCCAAGCAAGGAAGTGGCTGAGCCCAGGAGAACGGAACTGCCGCCAACGTTCCCTCCCATCCCCGCTTCCGCCCCTGCCCCCGCCCCCACATATAACATCACAATCTAGCGACTGGGGTGCCCAGCCCCAGTGAACACCTAAGGCTCTGCCCCCCATCGTAACAAGAGCGACCAGACCGGAAAAGAAAGAAAAAACAATAATAGGAGAGGCAGGGAAAGACATAAGACATGTTTCCAGCAGAACAGATCAGTCCCCCAGGACTCATCCTTTTGAGCGACCAAGAAATAGCCAATTTATCAAATGTGCAGTTCAAAACACTGGTGATCAGAAAGCTCACGGAATTGATTGACTTTGGGCGCAAATTAGATGAAAGGATGCAGGTTACCATAAAAGAGATGCAGGAAGATATGTGGAGGAGAGCCAATAGTGAAAGGAAGGAATCTGAGTCTCAAAACAATACAGTAGACCAGAAGGAAGATAGAATCAACCAAGCAGGAAAGCATGATGAAATAAGAATTCAAAAAATCGAGGAAAAACTTAAGACCATCAAGGACACCTTTAAACGTTCCAACACCCTAATTATAGGGGTACCAGAAGGGGAGGAGCAACAAGTGGAAAAGTTATTTGAACAAATAATAAAGGAGAACTTCCCCAATCTGGCAAAGGGAACACTCTTCCAAGAAATCCAAGAAGCTCAGAGAGCCCCAAAGAAATTGGACCCAAGAAGAAACACACCAAGGCACATCACAATTACATTAGCCGAGGTAAAAACGAAGGAGAGAATCCTAGAAGCAGCAAGAGATAAGGGGACAGTCACCTACAAAGGAGTTCCCATCAGACTGTCAGCTGACTTCTCCAAAGAGACCTTACAGGCAAGAAGGGGCTGGAAAGAAATATTCCAAGTCATGAAAGACAAGGACCTACATCCCAGATTGTTCTATCCAGCAAAGCTCTCATTTAGAATGGAAGGGAAGATAACGTGCTTTTCAGATAAGGTCAAATTAAAGGAGTTCATCATCACCAAGCCCTTATATTATGAAATGCTAAAGGGACTTATCTAAGAAAAGAAGATAAAGAAAAGACTTCTATAGTAAAAGGACAGCAAACTCACAATTATTAACAACCACACCTAAAGCAAAACCAAAAGAAACTAAGTAAACAACTAGAGCAGGAACAGAACCACAGAAATGGAGGACACATGGAGGGCTAGCAGTAGGGGGGTGGGAGGAGGAGAGAGGGGGAAAAGGTATAGAGAATAAGTAGCATAGAATGTAGGTTGAAAATAGGGGGAGGGCAAGAATAGTACGGGAAATGTAGAAGCTAAAGAACTCACAAGTATGACACATGGACATGAACTAAAGGGGGGGAACATGGGTGGGAGAGGAGGTACAGGGGGGAGGGGAGAGAAGGGGGAAATGGGACAACTGTAATAGCATAATCAATAAAATATATTAAAAATGTAAAAAAAATACGATCACATTAAAATTATGAGCAAAAAAAAGTTTCAACACACACACACACACACACACACACACACACACACACAAAGAGGTCCACTTCTGAGGTAATTGGTGCCTCCACATTATCTGGGTGTTTCCATAAGGGTGATTAAAATTACCAGACTTCGGGGAGCAGATCGCCCTCCCTGGTGTTGGGGTGCTATGCCCGAATGTCAAAGTTGTGAAGGGCACCAATGTGACTCTCTTCTCTGCTGTCCTTGGAACTGCAGTGTCCACATGAGCTGTGGGCTTTCCTCCAGCACTCAGTGCACACAGGCTCCTCCTGCACCTCAGGCCTGACATGTTCTGTCTGTAATTAACCTTGAGACTCCTCTGTGATCCTCATATTCCTGTCACTCTTCTATTTTCCCTGAACCTTCTTTCTGCCACATTCTGCTATTTCCCCAGAGATACAAGGCAGAGGAAGGATATGTGCCCCTGTCCCAGGAACAGCCCGCTGAGGCAGGCGTGACCTGGAGGTGGACCTAGTCCCTGTCAGACACCAGGGCCCCATCCACCCCGCCTCCATCACACAGGCTGTGTGTCCTTCTCCCCATTTCTCCTCATGTGCTACTTCTAGTATGGGCATATGACCATGGCATGGAACCTCAATCATCTCTATAGAAATTATTAATCTTTGTCCTAGCTCAGCACAGCCTCTGGTCACTGATTCTCCCTGTCCATTTTGTGTGATCCTGTGTAGACTCTTCTCACCTGAGTTTGTTGTCCACCTTCCCTGTGTTGTGCTTCATGCTTCCTGATCAGGAAAACAGCAAAGGCACTTCTTTACAGTCAACTGAACTCTTGTGAAAACAAACAGATGGAGCAGTAAACCGAATAATGAAGATGTGCTCCATCTTCACCACAAAATATCATTCTGCTGTAAAAAAAGAAAAGGTGACCAAATGCAAGAATAAGAAAGACCCTTCTGCAGACACTATACCCTGAGAAATAAATCATTCTCAGGATCACAACAGCTGTGTGTTCCCATGTCTGTGAGATACGTAGTGGTTAAGGGCGTGGTGACAGAGCACCGGAAGTGTGTCTGCAGTGGGGACAGGAAACAAGGAGGTATTATTTAATGGACACTGAGTCAGTTTGGGAAAGTCACTATTTGTGCATCTGGATGCTGATGAGGGGTGCAAATGGAGTGAGGGCAGTTAGCATCACTGTGTCCACTTAAAATTGATTAGCACAGTGCATGTTAGCTAGTGCATGTTTTACCTCAAATGTCACACCGGCACTAATGAGAGGTGTGCTCGTGTTTTCTGGGAGAGGTGGCGCCTCCTGAGTCTGCTGGTTTGGAATACAGTCAGGTCTGCTGTAGAAGGCTGGTATGGAAGGTTACTCTCAGGAGCTCATTTTGGGGAAAGAATCTCAGAGAGTGTGCCTGCTCTATGGGTATTTCCAAAGAAATGTAATCTGGGACACGGGGACCTGGTCCAGGATTCTGGACCACAACATCCCTGACATGGAGCAGTGTGTGAGGTGGATGTGTGGGGTCAAGGGCAGAGGGTAAGATATGTTCTTAGGTGGCAGGTCATTACAAGCACCTGAGAGTGTCTTTGAGGGGGATGCAATATGGGTGGCATGTCTTTAGGGTCAGCACTATCTACATCACGGTGCGGTGCAGCCAGGATGATGTGGAAACCCACAACCTCCATGATGCTCACCACACACAGGACTCTGCTGCCCAGAACGAATGCTCCCTTCTCAGGAGACTCATTGTTCCCATGAATTTTCACTTTACAGTGCCCCTGAGACAGTAGCCCACAGATCCCTCTGCCCTCACCTGTCATGGGAGTGACAAATATGATAAGACCTTCAACAAGTTCCAGTTCTCTGTGTCTCATGGTCTCTAAAGCTTCTGGAAACCTGGGACAGGAGACATTTATGTGTCACCTGAAATGCATCTCAGAGCAAAGTCACAGGGACGGGTGATCGGGGAAGACATGTCTAGTCTGAGGGCCCACTAGGGCAGTTCAGAACATACATCACTGGGCTGGCCAGGGCCATGGGCAGGTTCTCAGTTCTCCTCCTCCACATTGGGACAAGGGTCCCAATCCAGAAAGGGTTAACCCTTTCCAGAAAGGGTTAAAGAACACAGGTGTCCCCTGGGGCACAGGTGTGCTGCTCCTGGAAGTGGTTACCTCACTGCTCTCCCTTGGCATCCACCTCCCTTTCCTTCATGCTGGCCATGCTGTCTCATACCCTTGGCTCCTCACAGATGCCTCCAGTATTTCCAGAAGAGTGTTGCCATCTCCATCACAGATGTCACCTCAACCCCATGTGGCTGCACCAACCCCTCACTTTCAGCTATTTGTCAACAAAGAGTGAATCTCCTGAGACATTTGTTATTTGAGGAGATCTCACAACTGGTCCAGGCATGTCCTCAGTCTGTCATATGTGCTCCAGTCCTCACTGTGCAGTGTTAAATAATAGGGGAAGCAGTGGGAATGTTCTGTGTGTGGAGGGTGTGTGAGACTCTGAGAAGCAAACCTGGTTTTTAGCATTTACTAGACTGTTAAGTCGCATCATGTGTTTCACCTACGTTCAGTGATTTAATAAAAGATACACCTGCTCTGTACTTTGTTTTCCCTCCACTTGTCACCTTGGTCTATCATGAGATCCAACTCCCCTTCCCCAGACATCAGCCCTAATATCCCCTTCCCCTAGGCCCTCGGGTGTACCTGAGGATGGCAGTTTCCAAACTGACTCTATGGCCAGGAAGCAGGTCCTGTAGTCCACACATAGCTCAGAACACCTGCTGGCCGAGAGTGAGTGCCTGTGTCTCTCTGGGAGAAGGTGCCTCCAGGACTTCAGGGCCTCTTGTGGTCTAGGAACCTCAGAGGCCTCCAGAGTGGGTCACCTGTGGGAAGGGGCTGCCTGCTCTGCCCTGGGAGGAGTGAGGTGAAAGGAAGGATACAGTGTGTGTAGCACCTGTCTCAGCAGCAGGGCCACGGTTGTACTCCTGGCAGCAGGACTGACCACTGTGGCCCATTCCCTGAACCTGGGCTGAGACAAAGGCTACACCTGCACTGCCACCTGCAGGCTCAGGGGGCCTCAGCCAGGTGAAGGGAAAGACTTTTATGTTACAACAAAATTTACATCAAATGCTATTTTTTATAAAAGTACGTTTTCCAATCTGACAACAATGAATCTACTTCATGTGATGTTTTTGGACTTGGGCAGGTGTTTTGGCATAATGCCAATCTGTTTTAATATCCACTTGAATAGTGCATGGAATTAAAAGAGGATGGTCACTCATCCACTTGAGCTTCAATTTGTAGACATAGAAAGAAGGGCTGTCCACTGTCATGTTTCAAAGATGTTGCATAACCCAACTGACTTCCCAAACTTGGCCCACACCTTTGAGTCCAACAGAACAACTGTGCTCAGCGTCCAGAAGGACATGGGGCAGTGACCTCGGTCTCTCCTTGTTTATGAGAACAGCATCCCTCACATGCAAATGTCTTTCTCACTTCCAGTTTAAATCCTCCCCTTGTCTGTGGGGGCTCACAACTGTCTCCTCACACAGGAAAGAGGTCTCTGGGGAAGGCAGAGCTCGGTCGAGAAGAAGATGAGAGTGCTGGGACTCCTCCTGTGTCTGGTGACAGCCCCCCAAGGTGAGTGTCTCAGATGGCAGACAGAGTTCTATGGGATGGTGGTCACTGTACATGACTGACAGGGTCTGATATTACTTGTTGCCAGGTGTCCTGTCCCAGGTGCAGCTGCAGGAGTCAGGCCCAGGACTGGTGAAGCCCACACAGACCCTCTCCCTCACCTGCACTGTGTCTGGATTCTCCATCACAACCAGTAGTTACTGCTGGAGCTGGATCCGCCAGCCCCCAGGGAAGGGGCTGGAGTGGATCGGGTATATATGTTATGATGGGAACACTTACTACAGCCCGTCCCTCAAGAGCCGCACCTCCATCTCCAGAGACACATCCAAGAACCAGTTCTCCCTGCAGCTGACATCCATGACCCCCGAGGACACAGCTGTGTATTACTGTGCAAGAGACACAGTGAGGGGAAGTCAGTGTGAGCCCAAGCACAGACCTCCCTGTGTGGAGACAAGGGGCTGGAGTGCAGCGGTGCCTAGGACACCAGGGGGCGCTGAGGACACCGGGGACAGTGGAAACCTACACTGATACTGGTCCACAGACTCTGACTCCCAGGATCACTTTTTTGTTTCTGCCGTCCCTGCATCAGCACCTGCTTCTCCACTGGTGACCACCACCCAGTGTCCTCCTTGGCACCGCCCTCGGCACTCCTGGCTGTGTGCACTGAGAATGGGGGCCTGTGGCCTATACATCAGAGACCTCCAAAAAATCCAGGTAAGTGTTGGCTACACTGACTGGAAAAGGGTGCCCTTGGTGTTTTCCTCCTGAGGAGCTAGGGCCTTCTCACCATAGAATCTGCAGGTTCCAGGTGCTGGAGGAGCAGGGAACTATGAGGGCAGGTGCTTTCAAGTCTTCATGCCAATCGTGTTTGCTTCTCTTCTCATCACAGTCAGCCACTCACTGAATCTGATGAGAGTGGGGATCCTTCCCATGTGCTAGGAACTGGGGAGAAGGGAGAACTGGGGTAGTTACAATGAAAATAATCACTGTGTGTGTTAGTGTGTGATTCATTCAGCAGTAGAAGTGCAGTGGATTTAGGGCAGCATGCTTGGATACTCAGGTGGGACCTGCAAGCAGAGGAGCTTGAGGACATCAGAGACCCACAAAACTGCTGAGGGTTTCTGGACAGAGGGGTGTGACCTGAGTCAGTGCCTCTGGCATCTCCAGCGAGGGACCTCCCTAGCGGTTTCACAGTGCCCTGCATTGAGAAGCATGCTGAAGTCAGGGTGCAGCCTTTAATTCCACACTAGAGATGCTGAGAGGCCCGTGCCCTGTGAGCTCAGACAGGACATCCCCCTGCAGGGCATGGGCTGGACAGCAGGGGGCGCACAGACACTGTGATGTAAGGCAGCTGCTTCAGCAGCAGATGCGGAGGAAACTGGGGAGGAATTTCCTCTGGTGGCACAGTTATTCTTTTCATAAAAACGTATAAAATAAGATCTGAACATGATGTGACTGTAAATGTTTTCTTTTATCGGGGAATTTACCAAACTGGATAAGACAAGAAAATCTCACTCAGTGAGAGTATTTCTAGGGCTTCTTGATAACCAAAATTTAAGGATCTGGAGACAGGGATTTTTTTAAACATATTCAGTGCTGCATTTTGAGACGCCCTGACCCAAGGAATAAAACCTACAGGTATTAAAGCCCAGAACTGGTCAAGATTGACTGTGTCACTAAAAGGTGTGTTCTCAATGAGAAGCATGTCCTGTGGGGGCTTGTTCCTCACTGGGAGGAGCTATGTCTCTACGGAGCTCAGGGAGCCAGCAGCAAACTTATATCCAATGACATTGAGACTTGGGCCCTGACTCTCCCACTGAGAATGGTCCCTGTGTCCTGTACCCTCTCAAAGGTGGGGTCACATAACAGCCTTAAAGTGCCCTGTCTCATGAATATGCAAGTGAATAGAAGTAGACTATATTAACCATGAGTCTGTCTGTGCCCTGAGAGCATTACCCACAGCTACACCCGCCCCTACATTAGTCCTGATGACACAGTCCTCAACATGGACTAGAGCTGGAGAGCCCTTGCCCTGGTGCCAGTGGCTGCATGTATGGTTGTTCTCAGACTCTGGGTTGAGGAGGGGACAGGAACATTCATGAGGAACTTTCACACACACCTGCCTCCTCTCTACAGGTGGCCACTCCCACGTGGAGCTGCAGCAGCCTTGGGATGAGGCGAGGAAGCCTGGGGCCTCAGTGCCAGTCTCCTGAAAGCCTTCTGTATGGAGCTTCACCAGCTATGCATTGTTCTGGCTGGGGCAGGCCCCAGGAGATGGCCTGCAGTGTGTCTACTGGGTCAACACAAACTCTGGAAAACACACATATGGCCAGGGCTTCTCAGAAAGATCCTTCTTCTATGTGAACAACTCCATAAGCACGACCTATCTGCAGATCAATGGCCTGATGTTGGATGGTATGTCCATGCATCACTGTGTGAGAGACTCAGTGTGATGACCCCCATCATCAGTGGGTTACAAACCCTGAGAAGCAGGGAAGTTGCCCGCACGTCAATGATAATGAGGTCCCATGGAGAGGACAGTGCAGTAGAAAGCCTGTGTTTCTCTCTCTATCAGCCGAGTAGAGGTCTGAGCACAAGATCATGGCATGGGCACAATGTGCTGGGGGATCTTCTCCTTGAGAGAAACTGATATCTGAAAGTCTGAGGTCTGATATCTTCAGCCTATCAAGAGGCTGAAAAGAGTCTTCCCTTCTCCACAGTGTCCTCTTTGTCCCCAGGTGTCCTGTCCTGAGTGAGCTGCATGATTCTTGCTAAGGGCTAATGAACCTCTCAGAGATGCTCCAAAGATGGGGTGCAAAGTGCCAGGTGTAGTTCACACCCTAACTGTCATTACAGAGCAGAATCGTGACCCTGAGGGTGCGTCCCTGTTCCAGTTCCCCATGCAGCTGAGCTCTGTGATCCCCTGGGTGTAGGGCCATATGTTACTGTACCACACACAGAGGGCTAGGCAATGCCAGGCCAGACTCCAATGTCCCTCTGGAGGGTATAGGGGAGAGTAGGAAATCACGATTCCCCACTGGATCAAAGGGTTTCCAGGTTCATGTTGGTGTGATTTTCATCAAGAGTGCAGTGGGTCCCTGAAGAAATCCCCTGGGACCCTGACTCCATTGCCCTGATGTTCAACAGGCCCTGCCCATAAGAATAAAGGACAGAGGGAGCACATGCTCAGTCAGAAGCTCTTTTTAGAAAGAACCTGAGGTCTTTGTTTCAGTTCTAAATAAAATGCATGTTGGACTAGTCAGTGCATAAGAAAATGTGCACAGAGTGAATCAAGTTTTATATATTTTAAAAATTCTTAATTGTGGCAGAAAAAAAAAGTGCACCACCTTACCTATCCAAAATATGCAATTCAGTCTTGTTAGGTATATTCATGTTGGCATAGAACAAAGTGAAGAATTCTTGTACCAGGCAAAGTCTGACATGTTATCCATGTAAGCCACCTTCCTCCCCTCCTCCCAGCTCCTACACTCACCATTCTACTTCCTATTTTGATACCCTTGACTACTCTACAAAGACACCTTACATATGTGGCATCATAGAGCTGTGTCTTCTTGTGGCTCTCTTATCTCTTTCATCATAAAGTCCTCAAGGTCCATCCACACTGAAGCATCTGACAGAATCCCCATCTTCAATGTTGTACATATTCCGGTGTATGCATGTACCACTTTTGTTTATCCCTTCATCCATCAAGGGATATTTAGGTTGTTTCCACCTATTGTCTATTCTGAATTTGCTGCTACAATCAGGGGTGTTTAACCATCTTTTTGAAATGACTTTAGACATGCACCCAGGATTCCACTTGTAATATATAACACTTCTACTTTGTATTTTTGAAAAGCATTTGTACTGTTTTCTAGTGGGTGCTCAAGATTTCCTATTTTTTTTTCATATTCTTGCAAACTTTTGTTATTTTGTTTAGCTTTCTTTTTAATACTGACTTCCTAATCGATGTCACAATACCTCTCGCTTTGTTTTTTAATGACTTTATTTATTTATTTTTAGAGAAGAGAAGGGAGGGAGAAACAGAGGGAGAGAAACATCAATGCCTGGTTGCCTCTCCTGTTTCCCCTAGTGGAGAAGAGGCCCACAACACAGGCATGTGCCCTGGCTGGATGTAGAACCTATGACCCTTCAGTTCAAAGGACAGAGCCCAGTTCATTGAGCTACATGAGCCAGGGCACATGATGGTTTTGACTTACAGTTCTCTATTTACCATTAATGATGACCATCTTTTAAGATGCATGTTTGTCAATTCTATGTTAGCCTTGAAAAGACCTATTTTATTTCCACCCTACTTTTCTTCCAGTTCTACAGAAGTATGGTCATTCCTCACTAAGTGTAAGCTGCACAGCATAATGACTGGGCATACATATCTTGTGATATGGTCACCACAGAAATACAGTTAGCATCTGCCATTTCATACAGACACAAGAAAAGGGAAAGGCAGAGAAGAGAAGAAGAGATAACAGGAGAAAAAGAAGGAAAATGAGGGTTTCTTTGTGCTAAGAACTTTTAGGATCTACTCATATGAACAAAACTCCCACACACCATAGAGGAGTGCTAAATCTAATTGTTGTGGTGTCCATGCCATGCTCAGGACTCACTTATGCTGCAACTGGAAGTGTGTACCTTTACATAATCAATATCCAAGTCTCTCACTGCCCAACCCCACCTCCGGTAACCACAAATATGACCTCTATAATGATATTTTAGATTCCACATGCAATATCATACAGTATTTTTTCTTTCTGCATATCACTTATTTTGTCCCACCATTAAGCTCTCAAGGTCCATTTATGTTGTCACAAATTTCAGGATTTTCATTTTTATGACAAATAATATTCTATTATAAACATTTACTTTATGAGTCCCTGTGCATTGTATGCAATACTTAAATATGGAAGTATAGAAAATTCATTGATAAAATGTTGTTGCTGTTGTTGTTGTTGTTGTTTTCTGGAAACAAACACTGAGGTGGAATAACTGGGTCATAAGGCAGTTCTCTTTCTAATTTTTTGAGAAACATCCATATCAGTTTCTTCATCTGCCTCACCAATTCACATTCTCACTAATAGTTCACAGGATTCCATTGACTGTGTGTCCTTTCTCCCAGGCTCACACCTCTGGGTCTGACCTCATCTTGTCCTTTCTCAACAGGGGCTCTGTTTCACTTAAGTCAGCAGGAATCTGGCCCTGGGCTGATGAGACACACCCATACCCTCACGCTGACCTGTCCCTTCTCTAGGTTCTCATGAGGACTACTGATATGGCTGTGGGACAAGATATGGCTGAAAGGCATAAGAGTTGCTCTCAGATGTTTGGTGGAGCAATGCTAAGTATTGCTCCACCAAACATCTAGGTGTTTCTCACTTTCCAGCATGGACCTTTCATATATAACCAAGTATTACTGGGCACAAATGACACAGAGACACAGCCCAGGGGCCTCCTGTAGAAGAACCTGATGCATGTCAGCTGAGCCCCAAGTCTGCAGAACAGGAAATAATGGGGTGATGTAGTTTCCTGCCAGGCTCTGGGGCTTCCCCCAGCACCCACAGGCTCTGAGACTCATCTTCCTTTCTCTTATCTCCTTAGAAGATCCACATGCCTGTTAGTGGTGCAGGTAGAGGAGATGCTAAATTATGTTTTATAAACATTCACCACGACAAGATTAGATACTTATGAAAGAATCATCACCCACAGGATGTGACTGTGTAATGGGCTCCTGTCCCACCAAGTGGCAGAACAAAATTAAACACTAACCCGACTTTTGTTAAAAGATTGGATTTCATGTTAGAACAGCATTAGCCATGAAGAAAGTGTGGAGCTCCATCCACTTCTTGGACCAGAACAATCAACATGAACAACCAGCTGATGGGTGGCTGGTCTGTAACTTTATAAAAAGGAGGAGGGAAGAAGATGGTAGGAGTGAAGGAGATAGGAAGAGAGAAGGGGAGGGTGGTCCCTGTCCCAGAAGTGCAGTGACTGGGAACTCTAAAGCACATTGTGACAAGGAAGTACCTCACTCTGGGAGCATGGGATCTCACCCTATGCAGGGGTCCCCAATCCACAGCAACAGGGATGGACATGGGAGCTCACGTAGCATCTGGTGATGGGAAACTGTGGTGGCTAGGGGTACATGGGAGATTCTGAATGCAGCATCCATGTGAGGGAATGGCCACATTGTTACAACACCAGGAATTGTGACTGCTTGAGGGGCCATACAAAAGGTCTAGGCTGGAGAAGATGTCTCCTTGGTACCCTTAGTAGTGACATTGAGGGGCTATCTATTCTCTGCACAGACTCTTTGCAGAGAATTGCTGGGAGTCTCAACTGTGTGGCTTCAGGAAGAGAGCCAGTATTGACCCATGCTGTGCATGGGAAGCACCACACTCCCACTTGTTGAATTACTATGTCTGCAGTGTCCTAGTTCTGCAGTCCTCCAAGGTCAAGGGGTACTGCTTTGAGTGGACATTGGGCCTGACCACCCCAGTTAGACAGCATAGGAATGAAGGGAGTCACTTGGCCCTCTGGAGACTTGGAGAGGCTGGCCAGATCAGTGTACCAAGCTGACCTTTTTTATTTTCTCTTTTACCACTTGGTTAAGGGATGAGGAGTTGCCAGCAAGGAACACATAATTGGGTTTTGACTGTGTCTTCCAGGTGTACTTCCATCCTGGAGCCAGATGGGAAAGTTCTGGGCTCAGTGGCTGCATTACAGGGAAGCAGAAGTGGGGACCCCAGCAGAGTTAGCCCCTTCAACCATGGGAAAGAGACAAATGTCACTGATAACATAGGGGGCATAACAGGACTGTGTGGATCCAAGATAGTTCTCTTGGGCCCAACACAGACTTTAGGAGCATTTGTCTGTGACACCTCAAGTTGAACCTGAGTCGCTTCAACTTATCTAGGCCTATATCACAGATGACACACACCCTTTTCTATTGTACTGAGGACTCTGAGTCCACAGGTGTATACAGCCCAAGAGGGTCAGTAACACTAGATGCAGACACCCACTCATGTTCTCATTACAGAAAGCATGACCTACAAACACACTGGGCATGCCCCACTCTCCCCTAGATTAGGGTCAGGGTTGCAGTGGAGCACAGTGTAGAGGGCACTGGACCAGATGCTCCTGTTACCAGATGTGGCCTCTTGGACACAACCCAGGCTGTGACCACTGGGGGGCGCACAGGGTCCCTGAACACAAGAACCATCAAAGGAGCAGGGCAGTCAGATATTTTGAAGGTTTATTTCCTGGTTTCCTCTTCTGGTGACAGTTTCTCTCAGGAAACTCTGTATTCCTGATTCTGTGCACCTCTGGAAGCTCTGAGTTAGACAAGTCTGTTGGAAAGGAAGAAGGAATTCTCCCATGGATAAAAGGAAGAGCCTCTTTCAGACACTCTTGTGCCCAATTTCAATGAACCATCATACCTCTGACCCACCTTATATGAATCTAACCAGAGGCTCTGTTCGACCCAACAGTCAGCTTGGCCCCAAATAGCTTACTGTCCAATCTGACCAGCAACAAAATATGTGCTTGCTGGACAGTGGGCACCTGAAGTGTATGAGATCAACTTATGAGGTCACAGGCCTCCGGGGTTTATGGTTATTTACTTGGCATCATGATCACAGCGCCAAGTATAGGTGACACCACACAGAGGCAGAGGGACACACATAGCTGGGTGTGGATGTCCAGGCTGGTGACAGGCACGCTTTCCAAAGGGATATTGGATGTGTATTTTGCACAGAGTTGAAATCTCTGAGAGGAAAAAGAAAGGCCATTAAGCAAATCAGATTATTATACTAAGTCCTGATTAGCAGCCCCCAGTGTGTTCCTGTGGTAGAAACCATCAGGGAATAATACTAGGACAACGTTCTCAATGGGAGTCTCTAATAAATCTACAGGATGTTCAGAACTTCTATACTAAAGGTGAAACATGTGAGCACAGTCCTGGAATTCAGCCATGCCTCCTGACTGTCACACTGTGCCCCACACCCTTGCTGTAGCCTCTCTGGGATTTCGGAAAATTTTACCTTTCTTTTTAAATTGCACCTCACATTCTATATATTATATTATTTTATTTTTAAAGATTTTAATTTATTTTTATAGAGGAGGAAGGAAGGGGAAAAAGAGGGAGAGAAACATCAATGACTAGTTGTCCCTCACACTCTTCCTACTTGAGACCTGGCCTGCAACCCAGACTTGTGCCCTGACTGGGAAATGAACCAGTGCCCCTTTGGTGTGCAGGCCAGCACTCAATCCACTGAAGCACACCAGCCAGGGCTTTATATTTTAATTTATTTGAGCGTTTTGCCTGCAGCAGAGGCATCAGTCATTTATACAATTTGTGATCTGATGGCCCAATATATCCAGTTCCAACCTGGCACCACAGAGAGTTATTAAGATATTATTGAATTTATTGACTGTGTACACTTTACATCCCAGTATTTAATCTCTAAGTGCCAATTGGTATTTCTTAATCCTTTTGCCTTTTTCACCCAGGCTCCCAAACCCCCACTCACTTGGAAATCACCAGTCTTTTCTCTGATTCTAGGAGTCTGTTTATAAATCTGCATGTTTATCTTGTTCTTTATATTCCACATATATGTGATATTATATAGTATTTGAGTTTTTCTGTCTAACTTACTTCACTGAGTATAACACCATCTAGCTGTACCCACTTTATCACAAATGGTAAGATTTATTTTTTATCTATCTATCTATCTATCTATCTATCTATCTATCTATCTACCTACCTATGCATGCCAAAGTAAAGAAGATGGGTTTATATTCAAATCATTGGTTTGGTCAAAAATTCCATTCAGTTTTTTTGCTGTAAAATTAAAGAAACATTTTCTGTAAAATAAAGGACACATCAGAGTTCAGGCCAAAATGGAGTCATGGGTAGAAAACCTTCACTTCCTTCCACAACCAAAAGTAGGATAAAAACCAATCTAAAACCAATAAACAAACAGAAGCACCAGAAAATCAAATGGCATGGAACTCCAACAACCAAGGAATTAAAGGAAAGCATCAGCCAGAACAATGAGACCAGTAAGGCAGTGGGTCACGTCGGCCAACTGGCTGAGAGAAACCTCTGTGAAGCTTCAGGCTGTGCAGACAGGGCTGACATAAGGAGAAACTGAGACTCAGAGTTGACAGTGGACTATGGTGGTTGCCACAGTGGGAGAAACTCCCAGTCCCACAGGAGAGTCCCTTGGAAAGTGGCTGGAGATAGCAGGTGAGCCACATTGTTCACTCTCTTGTCCCTCCCCCATAGGAAGCACCTCAGCACAGCAAAGAGGGTTGCCCTGCCTAGGTGAATACCTAAGGCCTTGTCCCCTCACAACTTAACAGGTGTGCCAAAAAAAAAAAAAAAAAAAAAAAAAAGATGGCCCAAATAAAAGACAGAGCAAAACCTCAGAAAGAGAACTAAGTGATGAGGTGATACCAAACTTACATGATGAAATATTTAAAGCCCTGGTAATCAAAATGCTGACAGATCTGATTGAGCATCTTGCTCAAAAAATGAATAAAAAAGTGTAAAATAACCAAAAGAAATATTCAGGGAACCAAGCAAAATATTCAGGGAACCAAGAGTGGAAGGAAGGAAACCAGGACTCAAAGTAATACTTTGGAACAAAAGGAAACACAATCCAACCAGAACAAAATGAAGAAACAAGAATTCAAAAAAGTGAAAAGAGTCTTACAAACCTATGGGATAACCTGAAACATTCCAATATCCAAATTATAGGGGCGCCAGAAGGAGTAGAACAGGAGCAAGGAATTGAAAACGTATTTGAACAAGTAATGAAGGAAAACTTCCCCAATCCGGCAAAGGGAATAGTCTTCCAGGGACTCCAGGAAGCCCAGAGAGTCCCGAAGAAATTGGTCCCAAAAAGGAACACACCAAGGCACATCATCGTTAGGTTACCCAAGATTAAAGATAAAGAGAAAATTCTAAAAGAAGCAAGAGGCAAGGAGAAAGTTATCGATAAAGGAGTTCCTATAAGACTGTCAGCTGTTTTTTGTTGTTGTTGTTTTGTTTTGTTTTGTTTTGTTTTCCCCCAAAAGAAACCTTGCAGGAAAAAGGGTCTGGAAGGATGTATTTGAAGTCATGAAAGGCAAGGACCTACATCCAAGATTACTCTATCCAGCAAAGCTATCATTTAGAATGGAAAGGCAGACAGTTAAAGGAGTTCATCATCACCAAGCCATAATTATATGAAATGATAAAGGGGCTTATCTAAGAAAAAGAAGATCAAGATATTAACATTAAAATGACAAAAAAACTCATAATTATCAGCAAATGAACCTAAAAGAAAAGAAAAACATGAAAAACAAAAACTAATCAAACACCCAGAACAGGAACAGAATCAGAGAAACGGACACCACATGGAGGAATTTCAGTGGGGAGGGAGAAGGGAGGAATGGTGGGTGAAAGGTACAGGGAAGAAGAATCATAACTAGTAGGCATAAAATAGACGGTGAGAGATAAAAATGGTAGAGGGAACAGAGGACTCAAAGAACTTATGTGTACAACCCATAGACATGAGCGAAGGGGAGATGCTGGAGGGTTGGGGTGTCAGGGCTGAGAGAGGATAAAGAGTGGGAATTGGGAATACTGTAGTAACATAATCAATAAAAATAGATTACAAAGACACATCAATAACTTTATCTATTTGGATATTTTTAGTATTTTGGCTGTCTCCTCTGTGGTATAATGTTGATTGTTCTCAATTGCTGTGTTGATTCAATCGCTGTCACATCAACTGGTCTACCTAACTGTGGACCTACTTTCAGTGAGAAATTTCCACTACAGAACTTGACAAATGACATTTGACACATTTCATCAGTTACACTAATGAAGAAATACACTGCATATGAGTTTCATACGGTGCAGAAACATATCTTTGTGACTCTGTTGCATTTATATCTTTTTTGAAATAATAAACTATTTGATGAAAATCTGTACTTTCTTCTATCTTCAACATAAAAAAATGACTACACAAAATTCACAAACGTTGATAAATTTTAAATGCATGGTGATTATGAGACCTGTCATGATACATTCTAACAACATTGTTTCAAGTGACATTAAAGACAACTGAAAGATACCGGAGCCCTCGTACTGGAAAACCAGATGAACTATTTGACCAGCCCAACGCATTAATAACTAGATGATTACGTGATGCTATTTCTAAAGAAAGTAACATAACACAACTTGAACTGCTACATGAGGGTGGGAATGACCACATAAAGAACAAGAGCCCTGGAAGTGCTGGTGCCAGGCTTGCTTAATCCCACCATCCATGCACCTGGGGAGATCACTTCCCAGTTCTGCACACTGATCAAGGCACCATGGCACTCCATGCCCAGGTGACATCCATCTCTTGTGGATGATGTAACAATGTGACTGAGGTTCATGTACAGACATAATATGAAGGAATGTGAGAGGAGAAAACGCTTCTGAAACTTACCTGTGATGAACCTGGGATGAACCTGCTTCTTGCATTCCTGATTAGAAGTACATCACATGTTCTCAGAGCCACCCATTCTGATGGTGAAAATAAGGCTGAACCACCACAACTGATCAGGTTTATAGAAAGTTATGTCCACCAGCTCCAGGAAGGGGAGGTTAATTAAATGATTTATTCACTCTGTAATCAATGGATGAAGAAAAATGATGCTTATCGTATCAATATAATGCTATTTATTTTATCTCATTTTGTACTAGTGATTGGTCTCAAGGGTTCCCATAATTATCTATAATTTTTACATACTTACTTGACAATCTCTACCTATATCTTCAACTAAGCAGATCTACTCATGGCTGAGTTTCTTCTGTTTTCCTAATGTTTGAACCTTATTTTAACAGAGAGCCTAGAGCAGAAAAGCAAAAGTGAGGGAGTGAAGCTGCTGCACATTAAGCATCAAAACCCACTGGAGGAACATAAGATCACATTCTGCTTCCCTGTAAAGTTCACACTTCTGTCTCCCAGTGATCCACGCCGACAGTCCACCTCCTCCAGCACTGGGCCCACATGCTCTAGGGACACACTCTGATCTTAGTTCATGCTCCCGTCACTTTGTAAAGGAGAAAGGGTCTGATGGAACTTCCTATCACTTGAACATGAACCTCCTGAACTTTAATGTTTCCTCTAATCATGAGGTTTGATTCCTGTTATTTTGTTCATTACTGGGGGCATTCAATGGCATCTCTCCTTTTAAATCCTTCTCAGTTTATGACTATTTTATGTCCAAAGTCATGTGTAAATAAACTGAAGCAGTTGGGTCCCTGGATCAGACACAGAACCAAGTGTAATATATGTTTCTTATGACATGGGGGTGCATTTTTACCTCTTTCAGACAAAGTAAAAGTTAGGTGAGGGGAGTAATATTGATTGCTTGACTTATGTCATGCCCAGACTTGTGGTCTTAGCTGCCTGGACAGAGAGTTGACCCAACAAACTTCTGGGTATAGGATGAAGCTCAAACCAACTGAATCAAATTGAACAGGGATTAAAGCAATTCTTACTTTGTTTTTACTTACTTTCTAACATACACCCTCCCTTGATAAGAGGCACTCTGGGTCCATGTCGTTCAGGTCAGTGTCTAAATGCTTAACTCCCTGTATAGGAGGTTGACATGCAGATAGGGCTGTTCTGCTCATGAAAAGCAGCCCAGCCCCAACCCTGCAGCTCTGGGACAGGAGACAAGCCCAGGATTTCCAGGTGCCCCCAGTCCCTGCTCAGCACCCAGTGCCATGGAGTGTTGGCTCAGCTGGGTTGTCCTTGTTGCTATTTTAAGAGGTAATTTATGGAGACCTGGAGATGCTGAGAATGTGAGTTGGTATGACTGAGATAAATGGTGGGAATTCAACAGTTTCCTGACAAGGATTACTTTGTGTTTGCAGGCACCCAGTGTGAGGTTTAGCTGGAAGAGTCTGGGGGGGGACTCGATGAAGCCTGGGGGGGTCTCTGAGGCTCTCCTGTGTGGCCTGTGAATTCAACTTCAGTAGCTACTTGATGAACTTGGTCCGACAGGCTCTAGAGAAGGGGCTGGAGTGGGTTTGTAGCATAAATCCTGATAGAAGTAAAACACATACTGTGCCAACTCTGTGAAGGACCAATTCACCACCTCCAGAGACAATGGCAAGAACACACTATACCTGAATATGAGCAGCCTGGGAGGCTAGGACATGGCGAGTATATTACTGTATAGCAGACACAGTGACAGGAAATTAGAAGACACCCAGACACAAACATGGCTGCAGGAAGGGCTGCAACCACATGGAGGTTCTCCAGGTCCCTGAACACAAGGACAATCCCAGGAGCAGGTACAGTTGCAAGTTAGGGCTGATTTCCTCTTCCTGTAGTTTGTCTCAGGGAACCTCTCTGGATTCCCAATCTTTGCTTACTGCTGTAGTCTCTGAGTTAGAAAATCTCTTGGAAGGAAAGACAACACTCTTTCATGGCTAAAATACAGAATCTCTTTCAGACACTCTTATGCCCAATTCAAATAAATCATCAAACTTCAGACTCACCCCAGCAGAATTTCAGCAGAGACTTTGCTGCACTTAAGTGCAGACCCAGCCACACATAGCACAGTGTCCAAGCCAGCCAGTATGCAGGACAAGTGTTACCAGAGGTATGTGAGTTTAATGCCAGAGCAGAAAAAAATAATCAGTGGTGATGACCACAGACTCAGCATTGTGCTCCCAGTGCCAAAAGTAGGTGAAATCACACAGAAGCACAAGGACCCTTAACAGGTTGGTGTGGATGTCCAGGCTTATGATAAACCACATGGAGTGGACCTAGAGCATTTAAGCAGCATATAGTTTAAATCCCTGGGAAGAACAGGAAAGGCCCCTCAGTAAGTCAGAAGTGCTTTGATAGAAGCAGGAAAGGAGACTGGCTCAGGCCTTTAATTTGTCAATGTGGTAGGGAAGAGGTAAATCTGCTTACAGGGTCTTTGTGGTTTAGGTCCTCTAGTGAGATCTAAAGAGGAGACCCAGCCTGTCTTCTCTGTTTTCTCATGTGGGGTAGATGGAGAAGAGGATGGCAGGAGCCTTTATTTGTCAGCAGTCAAACACAAAATAAAAACATCTGAAAACCTATGCAGCTTAGCAACTATGAACATGAGCCACAGAAAAGATAAACTGTTATTATGTAGGACAACCGTCAGTTTTATAGAACGTGAGAAGAACAGTTACAGTTAATCGAATGATAAAGAATGTGGTGGGGTGGCTGTGGAGGTGTTGATGATAATGGGATTGGATGGGGGTGTTGGTCCTACATTATAGATGAAATATGTTCCTTATCCAATGTCATCTGCTTTCTGGAATACCTTGTATAAAGTTAGAGGTGGGACCCTAGTGATTTACATCTCACAATGCCATCTAAGAGGAGGCACCCACTTTGTTTTTAGATAAAGGGTCATGGTGTTTGGACAACCACCATGTCTACAGAAAATAATAAGAATGATTACAAGTAAGGAAATTATAATAATGACGATATGGTGATGATGAAGATGGTTATGTGTTGAGGATGATGTGGGTGAGGATGGTGTTGACGATGGTTGTTGTAATGTTGGTATGACAATGATGCTGATGGTTATGGTGAGAATGATGATGGTTAGAGCTATGGGGATGATGATGATGATATGATTGTGATGATGATGGCTATGGTGATAACACAGACATCAAAGTATGTGATTTCAGTGATTATTTACTCAGTGTGGGAATGACCAGTGTAAGAGACTACACAGGGGTGTTTCCTGGCATTCACACAGCCATCTTAAATTAATAGTGGCTGGACACTCTGCCCCTCTCTCCCACTCCCAGGTAGGAAGCTTCACTGTGTGCAGGCAGACCATTCCCTGATCCCAGCAGTGTCCTGAAGGATGGACTGCTCCACCATGGAAGCAAACACCCCAGGCTCCTGTGAATGTATAGCATCCACGACCAGGTCTGATGTTGTCCAGCAACAACTGTCTCCTCCAGGAACCTGTGTCAGTCATTCTCTCTTGTAAGCACAGGGCTCCACCACAGCCAACACTGCACTGATCCCTCAGTCTCTTATAATCACCTTTCACCACCTCAGACCTTGAGTGCCTGCACATGCAGTTGGACAACAAATCTAATTTGAATGCATAGGAGAAGCAGTGCATTGAAAATTTACCTTTCTAATATAACTTCATTCCACAAACCACAGTGTCACCTAGTTTCAACCACGTTGTGGTTTGCGGCAGGATTCCCTCTGTTTTACAGCTGAGTCATACTGTGCTGTGGGCATATAGCCCATGTTTATCTGGCCATTCACTGATGGACACTGAGATGGATTCCATGTACTGACTGCAGTGAATAATACTGCACTGGACAGGGCAGTGCAAGTACCTCTTCCAGTTCCAGGTTTTTATTCTTAAATGAACATCTGGAAGCTTCATGGCTCAATCAGGCAGGATTTCTTTTATTTTTCCTTTTGAAGAAACCAATATGCTGTTTTCCACGTGGCAGCACAATGCTATTTTTCCATCCAGAGTGTGCAAGGGCTCCCTTTCTCCACATGCTCACCAGCACTTGACCTCTTTCACTTTTGTTTTCTGTCATTTTACAATATCCCTTCTGCCAGGGGTGGGGAGGTTTCCTAGTTGGGCTTTGATCTGGAGTTTATGATGATCAGGGGTCTGATTGTGAATCTGCTGAAAGTATTTTTCATTCCTGAGTCTGTGTTGTTGCCATATCCTCCATTTGATCTTTTTCTTTAATTTCCATCACTCAGCAGCAGTTATCTTTCTAATCTGAAAGCCCCCCTCCCTTTTCCTTTAAGCTTCTAACAAGTGATTAGAATGTTAAATTGTTTGACAATGTTAATACCTGACTTGCATTGGGATGCCACTTGATAGTATGCCCATTAGAACTCTGGTCTGGTCCTTTGTCATTCCCATAGTTTCCGGTGCATCCAGACCTGCTAGAAAGGACAGTAGCTATAGGTGTCCTGCTATATAATGTTATGTGTCAAATTTTCCTGCTCACAATTAATGAACACACCTAAGACAGCAGCTTCTTTCCTCTCATAGATGCTAACTGTAGATGTCTCTGTGAATTGGTCAGTGCTGCTGCTGGAAACTTTGTTTGTCATGGAGACCATTGTGGAGGTTGGTTTCTGCCATCGGCTCTGGAAAATTCAATTATTACATCAACTACTTGATTATGTTCCCTCCTTGGTATGGGTTCAGAACCTACTGTCTTTTGTGCAGAATATCTCTCTTCTTATGCTCATCCAGTTGCATCCCATCCTCATGCTTACAGAACAGCAATGTGTGTGGTGGGGGTGCTGGAGCAGCATCATTCTCAGACCACTGATGGAGCTTTAGTCTTAGACAGGAAGACAACCATGTCTGAGGTGTGTCCTTGCATCTAATCCAGTCTCTCAGAGCTTCTGAGGTTCTCTTATAAATGTTCTAGATTTACATTACTTGACTTTACACATACTACATGTTACTGGCTCAACTACAACCACCACAACCATAACAGCAACCAAAAAACACTGCCATGGGTGGAACTTATTAGAAGGAATCTAAAGTCAGATGACATGTTATGCTCCATCTGTGACAGGCAGATACACCACCTGAAGGATGATTCCGAATATTGTCAATCTGCAGATAGGCACATACCTACAGTGCTGTGTGAGAACCTCAGAGAAATAAAGCCATTGTGAGCCCAGGCACAGAAGTTTCTGCGGAAACACAAAAAGGTTGAACTGCATGTGGTGCTCAGAACACCAGGGAGCACATTGGCAAATAAGCCAGTCTCTCTACCACAAGGACTCTAACTCGCCAGGTCCAGTATTCTGGGTTCCCCCTTCCTCCATCAGCACCTGCTTCTTCTCATGTGGAGACCCATCCAATGTTTTCCATTGTCCTGCTGTCAGCACTCCTGGCTGTGACCTCTGAGAATGCAGACCTGTGGGCTGCACAGGGTGATTCCACACATGTTGGGTTACTTTTGGCTATACTGACTGGACAAGTGTCCTCTGGGTGTCACTCTCCAGAGGACCAGCCAGGACCCTTCTCACCATAGACTCGTCACATGCTATGTGTTGAGAAACATAAACACAAAGGTGGGCCTTCTCCAGTCTGCATGTTGGTTGTGTTTGTTTTTGTTCTGTTGTCAAATGAGGTCACTCAGTACGTTAGAGTCAGTGAGGTGCTTTGCCCATGTACTAGGGACAGGGGAGAAGAGATAACTCTAGTTCATTGCCATGAAAATCATTACTCTGTGTGTGTGTGTGTGTGTGTGTGTGTGTGTGTGTGTGTGTGATTTATGGAGCAGTAGAAGTGCAGTGGAATTAGGACCACATGCAGGGCTACTCAGATATGACCTCCAAGTACAGGGAACTGAGGACATCAGAGACCTTAAAGACCTCGAGAGCTTCAGCAATTGGGGGTTGTTGGCTCAGTCAGTGCATGTTGCAGTTGTGGGAAAAGGACCCCTGCTTCCTCACAGAGCTCTGACTTGGGGACTCCCTGCAAAGTCATTGGAGTTTAGTAAGGCCAGTTCTCTGTGTCTTGAGATCTCTAAGAAAAGGATGCCCCTGAGTGAACATCCTGAAGTCAGGGTGCAGACTTAAATTCTAGACTAGAGTCACTGAGGGAAGCATGGCACTTGTGCCCAGGCCAAACCCTGCCATGCAGGGAGCAAGCTGGCCACCAAGCAGTGCACAGTACCCACAAGGTCAGGACAGCTGTCCCAGGAGCAGGTGAAGAGGGAGCTGAAGCGGGATTTTCTCTTAGTGCCTGTGTCTTCATCTTTAATTCACATCTGAAATAAGAGTTGTGCAGGAGGTGACTATAAATATCATATTTTATCAGACCATTTGCCAAAGTCAGTAAGAGAAACACACACACACACACACACACACACACACACACACACAGTCAATGGGGGTATTCCTAGAATATCTTTTTGTAAATTTTTATTTATTTTCAGAAAAAGGGGAAGGGGAGAAGAAAGAGTGGATGATAAATATCAATGTGTGTTTGTCTCTTGTGCACCCCCAATTGGGGACCCCACACACCCCAGGCATGTGCCTTGACTGGGAATTGAACCTGTAACACTTTTGGTTCACTGGCTTGTGCTCAGTGGAGCCACACCAGCCAGGGCAGGAGAGGGTCTTTATATGTGAATTGTAAGGAGCTAGGGACAGTGGTGTTTTTATTACATCACTAGGTGCAGCATTGGGGGAACACACTGAAACTGGAATAATACATTTTTAAAAAATATTTTATTTATTTATTTTTAGAGAGGGAAGGGAGAGAGAGAGAGAGAGAGAGAGAGAGAGAGAGAGAGAGAGAGAGAGAGAGATCAATGTGCGGTTGCTGGGGGTCATGGGCTGCAACCCAGGCATGTGCCCTGACTGGGAATCAAACCTGCGGCACTTTGGTTCACAGCCCACATTCAATCCACTGAGCTGCGCCAGCCAGGGCTGGAATAATACATTTTTATATTAAAGCTCAGAACTGGCCCAGGTGGCCTTTATGTTCATAGCTGGGTTCACAAAGAGGATCCAGAGTTGGTTCTTGTTCCACAGTAGGAGGAGTCATGTGAGCATAGAGCTCAGGGACCTTGCAGACTGCACAAATCTTACATCACTGATTAGAACCTGGACATTCAGACTCCCTCAGATCATGGCCCCTGTGTCCCCTACTTTCACTCAGGTGAGGCCAAGTTTTCACTTACGAAACTCTGCCTCATGAATATGCAAAAGGGAAGAGGTAGGCTAGGTTAAATATGGGTCTGTCTATGCCCCAAGTCTATACCATCCTCTAAAGGAGTCCAGGTGACACACCCCTCACAGTGGCCTGGAGCTGGAGAGCCCTCTTCCTGGTTGTATTTGTTCTAGGTAAGGGAATCCACAGTCCCTAGGATAAAGAGGGGATCTGAGATGGTCAAGGAGGACTTCTACCCATTCTCGTCTCCTCTCAACAGGTGTTCACATGTAGATGTACCGGTAGCAGTCTGTGTTTGAGGTGAGGAAACCTTGAGCCTCATTGAAGGTCTCCTGCAAGACATCTAGATGACCTTCTCAAGATACAGGGTACAGTGAGTGTGACAGGCCCCAGGACAAGGGCTTGAATGGATAGGGAGTGTTAACCTTAACCATAGTGGCATGAACTTCATGCAGAATTTCCAGGGCACAGTCATGTGACCACAGAGAAGTCTGTGAGCACAGCCAGCATGGAGCTAGGTAGCCTGAGTTGAAGACATAACTGTGTATTACTTTGCCAGAGAGTGAGGGGAAGTCATTGTGGCCCCAGACACAAACTTCTCTGCAGGAAGGGCTGTTACCATCAGAGAGCACTCAGGGATCATGAACACAAGGACCACCACAAGATCAGGTGCAGTTGAACATTTGGATTTGGAATGGTATCCCATAGGGTTCCCTCTTCATGCAACAGTTTCTCTCAGGGAAACTCCCTGGGGACCTGGTTCTGCAATCACATCTGTAATCTCTGAAATTCAAACTTATTGTCAAGATAGGCCCTGGCTGGTGTGGCTCAGTGGATAGAGTGCTGGTCTTGACACAAAGGGTCACCGGTTCCATTCCCAGTCAGGGCACATGCTGGGGTGGCAGGCCAAGTCCTCTGTGGGGGTGCGTAAAAGGCAACCACACATTGTTGTTTCTGCCCTTCTCTTTGTGCCTCCCTTCTCCTCTGTCTAGCAGTATTTTTTTAAATCTTGTTTTTAAGATAGATGGCATTCTCAGAAAAACAAAATGAAGAGTTGTGTGCCCAATTCCAGTGAATCATGAAACCTTTTGACCCACGTTGATTGAATCTACCCAGAGACTCTCCTACACCCAGCAGTTCAGCCCCACACCACACAGCTCAGTGTCCAAGATGGCCAGCTGCAGGGCACAGGCATTCTGGGCAGTGGGCACCAGAGTGAACAAACCCAATACTAGAGAACAAGGTCTCCCAGTGACGACAGCCATTTACTTTCCCTCCTGCTCACAGAAAAAAGAGTAGGTGACACCACACAGAGCAGAGGGACCTACGGCAGCTTGGTGTGGATGATGATGAACACACACACCAAAGAGGCATGGAAGTTCATCACACACTTAGTTGAAATGTCTGGCAGGAACAAGGAATGTCCTTCAGCAAGTCAGATTATAACCGTAAATCCTGGTAAGCTGTCCTCAGTTTGTTTGCTGAGGTACCAACAACAGACACATAAAAGTAGGACGGGGTTCTCAGTGAGAGTCTCTAATACACCTACAGGATGTTCAGCATTTCCCCAACAAAGATGACACATGCCAGCAGCATCCTGGAAATCAGCCATGCCTCCTGCCTGTAGCACTCTGTCCAACACCCTTGCCTTAGCCTCGATGGAACCGGGGATAATTCTCTTCCTTTTCCCCTTTCAATATCATTTTATGTCCTATTGGATTGACTAGCAATTCTGTATGGTTTAGCCTGTAAAATAAAGGGCACATTTTTTTTTTTAATTTTCACCAATAACATTACTGATTTGGATACATTTTGTAGGTTGCCTATCTCCCACCAGGCACACAACTGATTTTTCTCAATTTATGTCTTGATTGCATCACTATGGACTTCAACTCTCTACACAATTGTGGGGCACTGTCCTGTGACAAATCTCCACCATAAAACCTTGCAAATCAGTTTTGAAACAATCAGTCACAGAACCTTCTCCATATACTGCATATTTTTTTGTGTGTGTGTTTTAGTTGTGGTTTAAACTTCTTTGAAATAATAGAGCATAATATACTGAAAACATTCCATATTATTACACCCTCAATATCAAATGGCTACACAGAAATTCACCAACTTGGATAATGTTATGTTTTTTTGAATACACTCATATATGATAGCTGTCATGTGACAATGTAACAAAATTGTTTCAAATGAAGTTGAAAACAATTAAGTGCTTCTAGACCATGTAGAGAAAAACAAAACACACTTTTTGACCAATCCAATATATCACTTACTAGATTATTATATGAGGGTAATTCTGAGGAAAATGACATATGAGGACTTTAACTTGTCATTTGAGGAAGAAAATTACACCACAAAGAAGAATTTGGGAGTGCTGTTTACAGTCTTGGTTAACCCCACCGTCCATGTACTTGGGTGGATATCTCCCCTGTTCTGCACACTGATCCACACAGCATGTCACTTCATGCCCATGTGACACCCATCTTGTTTGTAGGAGGTAACAGCATGCACAAGTGTCATGTGCAGACATGGAAAGAGATGGAAGAGGTTGGAGATGAAGCCTCTGAAACTTACTTCAAATGAATCTGGGGCAAATATGTTTCTTGTTGTTCTGAGTAATACTATGTCACATGTCCACAGAGTCACAGATGCTGATGGTGGAAACAAGAATGAACTGCCATTATATTACCATGCCTTTATCCTGTGTTATATCACATTAAACATTAGATCAAAGTTATGCATAATGAAATGTCTATAATTTAAACATACATATATGACAATCTGTACCTTCACCTTCACCTAAGCACACCCAGCCCTGAGTGAGTTTTTCCTGTGTCCTCAGGGTTTGAGCCACAGAGTCTGGAGACTAACACTAAAATGAGGCAGTGGGACTGCTGCACATTCAGCACCAAAATCCACTGAAGGGACATGGCCTGGGGGCACTGTCTGCCTCTCTGTAGAGTTCACTCATCTGTCTCCAATGATCCACACAGATGCTCCACCTCCTCCAACATTGGATCCTTGTGCTCTAGGGTCACATGATGTGCTTAGTGCATTCCCTGGCCACTTTTTATAGAATGTGGTGTCAGAATGTACTCTGTGTCTCCTGACCATGAACCTCCTCCATTTTTATTCCCCCTCTCATTGTGAGGGTTGGTCTATCTTGATGCATTCATTACTGGTGACTTCGAAAGACATCTCTCATTATAAATGCCTCTATTTTTATGATGATTTACTCAAATCTGTTCTCCTAGGTCATATACCAGTCCCCTTGATTAGCTGGGTCACTGCGGAACATGCAGGACCAAATGAAGGGAGCTTTTTTTTATTTTTCATAGTATTATTTTATTATATTCACAGGAGGGCATTATTTTCATGTGTGTGTGTGTGGGAGAGAGAGAGAGAGAGAGAGAGAGAGAGAGAGAGAGAGAGAGAGAGAGAGAGAGAGAGAGAGGGAGAGAGGGAGAGAGGGAGAGAGGGAGATTGGTGTCTTCCTGGCCACATGAGGGCCTGGGATTGAACCCATATAATTTCAGTTATAGGAGGTCACTATAACCAACTGAGCCAAACTGGCCAGGGAAGGGGAGTAATTCTTAACAGACCTACTTCCTTGGACAAGTCACAGTCTGGGACTGTGTCTTTCATGTCACCATCCAACCACACAGCACACTATATAGCAGCAGTCATGCAAATAGGGCCCCTCTGCTCATGAAAAACAGCCCAGCCCTGACCCTGTAGCTCTGGGACAGGAGCCCAGCTCAGGATTCCCAGGTGTTCCCAGCTCCTGTTCAGGGCAGAGCACAGACCACTCACCATAGAATTTGGGCTCAGCTGGGTTTTCCTTGTTGCTATTCTAAGAGGTAACTTATGGAGAACAAGAGGCACTGAGTATGTGAGTTGATATGACTGAGAGGAAGGATGAGAATGTGATGGTTTCCATAGAAAGATGACTTTGTGTTTGCAGGTGGCCAGTGTGAGGTGCAGCTGGTGGAGTCTGGGGGAGGTGTGGTGAAGCCGGGAGGGTTTCTGAGACCCTCCTTTGTGGCATCTGGATTCTACTTCAGTGGTGCCTATATGCACCGGATCTGCCAGGCTCCTGGTAGGGGCTGGAGTGGATGGCAGCTGTATGGTATGAGGAAAGTCAGAAATACTATGCAGACTCTGTGAAAGGTTGATTCACTATCTCCAGAGACAATGCCAAGAACACACTGTATCTGCAAATGAGCAGCCTGAGAGCTGAAAACACAGCCATGTATTATTGCAGTACAGACACAGTGACAGAAAGTCAGTGTGAGCCCACACACAAACCTCCCTGCAGGAGGGCCCAAAGCACCAGGGGGCGCTCTGGGTTCCTGAATATAAGGAGACTCCCAGAAGCAGGTGGAGGTGGAGGTTTGGGCTAGTTTTCTGTCTGGTTTCATCTACCTGCCACAGTTTCTTGCAGAGAGCCCCTCTGTATCCCTGACTCTGCACTCACTCCCAAAGCCTCAGAGTTAGAAAAATATGGATTGAAGAAAAACAACATTCTCAGAGGTGGTGAAGCTACCACAGACTCTCTCCCTCATCTGCATTGTCTCTAGATTCTCCACCACAACCAGTGGTTACTGCTAGAACTTGATCCAGCAGCTCCAGAGTAGGGGCTGCAGTGGAACAGGCACATGCATTTCTCAGGAAGGACTAACTACAGTGGGTCCCAGGAGCAGTTCAGGGGTCCCTTGACTCCCAGGGTCTGATGTTCAACAGGTCCAGTCTGTGGTCTCGATGATCAGACAAGGCACACATGTAATCAAAAGCTCTTCTAGAAAGAAACAGATGTTGTCATTGTAATTTTAAATGCATTCCATAGTAAATTCTTCACTCTGCAATAATGTGAGCACAGAGTGGATATATCTGCTTCCAGAGACTGATGAGCATCCATCCTGTCCTCTTAGTACTTGAACAGGACACACAGTCACACACAGTCATCACAAAGCCATGCGTACAGCCAAACTGTCTCACACAATCTGAACACATCAAAACAAATCCACACACAAAATCACATACCATCTCACACAAACATAATCACATATGATGTTACTACACAGCCCAAGTTTCACACACACAGTCACACTGTGAGACACACAAACAGCCATGGACACAATCACACACATAGAAAAACAGACAGAGAGCCGCACAGTCAAACCAAGCCTCACAGTGTCACACACAGTGTCACAGCCATACAGTCTCACACTGCCACACACAGTCACACAGCCACATACACTGCCACACACACTGCCATGCATGCTGTTTCACATGGCCACATGAACATCCCATCACACAGTCACAAACTCATTTTTGAAATAGACATGCATTCACACATGAGCTGTAAAACAAATCTGCTCATGCCATTGCACACCCATTCCTCTGTAACGTGTGAGGGTGTTTTCTGCATGTAAACATCCAGTCCACAAAGTACCTTGGGGAAAGGCTTCTCCTATAGTTGCTACAACATGCACTCAATAAATGACCTTAACTAACATTTATATGTTCCTCCTACAGTAGTAGTTATTATAAATAAACTTATGTGTTCAGAATTGATGCAATACTGAGAATACATAAGTAAATCTATAATTTTAAAAGTATAATTATGATCAATTTTGCAGTTAACTGCCCCAATGCTTTTCGGAGCCTATTCAAAACATTATACCAACTCCCCTTTAATCACCAGGTCTTAGGTTATGAAACATCACCACCAACTCCTGTGTCACAATTCAAAAATATAACTTATGTACATCCAAAAGCACGGTCCAACATGATGGATTTGCATTTTAACCTATGACTCTGTTTCCTAATAACCTATATATAGTCAGGAAAGTGCATAACTAAATAAATGTCACATGAATAGAAGAAAAGTTGGGAAGTAATGTCCAGGAGGAGTTTACAGGGGGTGAAATGTAGGAGAAGCCCATGCTCTGTCTGTGTTCCAGGTGTCTCTCCCTCTCTGCTGCATTCTCTGCTCCTCTCAGCAGAGGAGAACAGATAAATGAGGACAGAAACAGAAGCCTCCCTACACTGCAGTGTAAATGCAGGGTGCTGGCGGACTGGAAGATGGGGCTAACCTGTGACAGAGCTGGGCCAGGTCTCACAAACTAGACGTAATGGAAACGACATAAAAGTTTGAAAACTTATATATTTCAATTGTCAATTGTGGCAGAAAATACAAATACACCATCTTAGCTCTCTGAAGTGTACACTTCAGTGATGTTAAGTATATATAGAACAGGTTGAAGAACTCTTTCATCTTGCAAAATCTGACATTCTATACACATAAATCCACTTATATTCCTGGCTCATGTACCCATCATCGGGAGCTGTTGGGAAACTGGAGACATTATAAATGCAAATATGGGGAGTAATTCTCAACAGATACGACCCTTGGAAAAGGAACACTCCGAGTCCATGTCCTTCATGTCACTGTCCAGCCCAAGAGCCACCCATATAGTAGGAGGACATGCCAATAAGGCCCCTCTGCTCATGAAAAGCAGCCCACGCTTGACGTGCAGCCTTGGGACAGGGCTGAGCCCAGGATTTTCAGGTGTTTCCAGTCCCTACTCAGTACAGAACACAGACCTCTCACAATGGAGTTTGCAATCAGCTGGGTTTTCCTTGTTGCAATTTTAAAAGGTTGTTTGTGGAAAATGAGCGACTCTGGGTATGTGAGTGGATATGACTGATAGAGACAGTGGGCAGGTGACAGTTTCCTGACCTGGCATCTTTGCGTTTGCAGGTGTCCAGTGAAAGATGAAGCTGTTGGAATCTTCTGGGGGCTTGGTGCAGCCTGGGGAACCTCCGAGACTCTCCTATGAAGCCTCTGGATTCACTGTCAGTAGTCACGATATGAGCTGGTTTGGCCAGGCTCCAGGGAAGGGACTGGAGTGAGCCTCATGCATGAGGGTTAGTGGTGGAATGCACTATACCAACTCTGTGAAGGACTGATTCACCATCTCCAGAGACAATGCCAAGAATGAGCTCTACCTGAAAATGAACAGAATAAGTGCCAAAGATATGTCACTATATTACTGTGCAAGTGACACAGTGAGGGGAAGTCAGTGTGAGCCCAGATGCACACCTCCATGTGGGATACAGGAGGAGTGGGCAGCTGGAGAAATTCAGGACCCCGGGGGTCTCTCAGGGCACACTGAGCTCAAGGATCAGCTTAGGAGCTGCTGTAGATTCAGTTTAAGGCCCTGTTTCATGGAAGGTGTGGGGTTACCTCTCCATACAGACGTTTCCTTCTTGAAGGGAGAAGTTTCCCTCTCTTCAAGATTCAGTGCTGACCTCCTATGTATCTGAATTGCAGAGGCTTGTTATCATCAGAAGGAATCATTTCCATATGCTCCAAAGTCAGTTTCATACATGTGCTTTCTCCTATCCTAATGAATCATCAGTGAACCATGAAACCTTCTGACCTACATCAGCGACTCCAACCAGAGGGTTTGCAGGACCCAAGAGTGTAGCAGCCCCACCAAGCGCAGAGTACAAACCAGCCTGCAAAAGGACACATGCTTGCTGGACCTCAGGCTCCACAGCCA
>NC_040917.2:1055941-1086287 GCF_004126475.2 Phyllostomus discolor | reverse complement strand
TTCTCTATTGTACTGAAGACTCTGAGTCCTCATGTGTATACAGCCCTAGAGGGTCAATAACACCCTGTACGTGCAGACACCCACTCATGTTCTCATTACAGAAACAGTGAACTACAAACACACTGGGCATGCCGCACTCCTCCCCTAGATTAGTGTCAGGGTTTCAGTGGAGAACAGTGTAGAGGGCACAGGACCAGGTGCTCCTGTTACCAGATGTGGCCTCTTGGACACAACCCAGGCTCTGACCACTGGGGGGCGCTCAGGGTCCCTGAACACAAGGGCCATCAAAGGAGCGGGTGCAGTCAGATGTTTTGAGATTTCTTTCCTGGTTTCCTCTTCTGGTGACAATTTCTCTCAGGAAACTCTGTATTCCTGAGTCTGTGCATCTCTGAAAGCTCTGAGTTAGACAAGTCTGTTGGAAAGGAAGAAGATATTCTCCCATGGATAAAAGGCAGAGTCTCTTTCACACACTCATGTGCCAAATTTCAATGAACCATCAAACCTCTGACCCATGCTATCTGACTCTAACAAGAGGCTCTGTTGGACCCAACAGTCAGCCTGGCCCCAAATAGCTTACTGTCCAATCTGACCAGCAACAAGATATGCAGTTGCTGGACATTGGGCACCAGAAGTGTATGGAACCAACTTATGAGGTCACAGGCATCATGATCACAGCACCAAGTGTAGGTGACACCACACAGAGGCAGAGGAACCCACACAGTCACGTGTGGATGTCCAGGCTGGTGACAGGCACCACACTTTCCAAAGGGATATGAAATGTGTATTTTGCACAGAGTTGAAATCTCTGGGAGGAAAAGGAAAAGACCCTCAGCAAATCAGATTATTATACTAAGTCCTGATTAGCAGTCCCCAGTGTGTTCCTGAGGTAGAAACCATCAGGGAATAATACTAGGCCAAAGTTCTCACTGGGAGTTTCTAACAAAGCTATGGGATGGTCAGAACTTTTACACTAAATGTGAAACATGTGAGCACTGTCCTGGAATTCAGCCATGCCTCTTGCCTGTCACACTGTGCCCCACACCCTTGCTGTAGCCTCTCTGGGATTTGAGAAAATTTTATTTTTCTTTTTAAATTGCAGCTCACTTTCTATATATTATATTATTTTATTTTTAAAGATTTAATTTATTTTTAGAGAGGAGGAAGGAAGGGGAAAAAACGGAGAGAGACATCAATGACTAGTTGCCCCTCACACACTTCCTACTGGAGACCTGGCCTGCAACCCAGACTTGTGCCCTGACTGGGAAATGAACCAGTGCCCCTTTGGTGTGCAGGCCACCACTCAATCTAGTGAGCCACTCCAGGCAGGGTTCTATATATTAATTTAGTTGATCTTCTTGCCTACAGCAGAGTTATCAGCCATTTACACAATTTGTGATCTGATGGCCCAATATATCCAGTTCTCACCTGGCATCACAGAGATTTGTTAAGATATTATTGACTTTATTGGCTGTGTACACTTTACACCCCAGTATTTAATCTCCAAGTGTCAATTGGTATTTCTTAATCCTTTTGCCTTTTTCACCCAGGCTCCCAAACCCCCACTCACTTGGAAATCACCAGTCTTTTCTCTGATTCTAGGATTCTGTTTATAAATTTGCATGTTTATCTTGTTTTTTATGTTCCACATATATGTGATATTATATAGTATTTGAGTTTTTCTGTCTAACTTACTTCACTGAGTATAACACCATCTAGCTGTACCCACTTTATCACAAATGGTAAGATTTATTTTTTATCTATCTATCTATCTATCTATCTATCTATCTATCTATGCATGCCAAAGTAAAGAAGATGGGTTTATATTCAAATCGTTGGTTTGGTCAAAAATTCCATTCAGGTTTTTTTTTTTTTTTTTTTTTTTTTTTTTTTTTTTGCTGTAAAATTAAAGAAACATTTTCTGTAAAATAAAGGACACATCAGAGTTCAGGCCAAGATGGAGTCATGGGTAGAAAATCTTCACTTCCTTCCACAAGCAAAAGTAGGATAAAAACCAATCTAAAACCAATAAACAAACAGAAGCACCAGAAAATCAAATGACATGGAACTCCAACAACCAAGGAATTAAAGGAAAGCATCAGCCAGAACAATGAGACCAGTAAGGCAGTGGGTCACGTCGGCCAGCTGGCTGAGAGAAACCTCTGTGAAGCTTCAGGCTGTGCAGACAGGGCTGACATAAGGAGAAACTGAGACTCAGAGTTGACAGTGGACTATGGTGGTTGCCACAGTGGGAGACACTCCCAGTCCCACAGGAGAGTCCCTTGGAAAGTGGCTGGAGATAGCAGGTGAGCCACATTGTTCACTCTCTTGTCCCTCCCCCATAGGAAGTACCTCAGCACAGCAAAGAGGGTTGCCCTGCCTAGGTGAATACCTAAGGCCTTGTCCCCTCACAACTTAACAGGTGTGCCAAGACAAAAAAAAAAAGATGGCCCAAATAAAAGACAGAGCAAAACCTCAGAAAGAGAACTAAGTGATGAGGTGATACCAAACTTACATGATGAAATATTTAAAGCCCTGGTAATCAAAATGCTGACAGATCTGATTGAGCATCTTGCTCAAAAAATGAATAAAAAAGTGTAAAATAACCAAAAGAAATATTCAGGGAGCCAAGCAAAATATTCAGTGAACCAAGAGTGGAAGGAAGGAAACCAGGACTCAAAGTAATACTTTGGAACAAAAGGAAACACAATCCAACCAGAACAAAATGAAGAAACAAGAATTCAAAAAAGTGAAAAGAGTCTTACAAACCTATGGGATAACCTGAAACATTCCAATATCCAAATTATAGGGGCGCCAGAAGGAGTAGAACAGGAGCAAGGAATTGAAAATGTATTTGAATAATGAAGGAAAACTCCCCCAATCCGGCAAAGGGAATAGTCTTCCAGGGAGTCCAGGAAGCCCAGAGAGTCCCAAAGAAATTGGTCCCAAAAAAGAACACACCAAGGCACATCATCGTTAGGTTACCCAAGATTAAAGATAAAGAGGAAATTCTAAAAGAAGCAAGAGGCAAGGAGAAAGTTATCGATAAAGGAGTTCCTATAAGACTGTCAGCTGTTTTTTGTTTTGTTTTGTTTTGTTTTGTTTTCCCCCAAAAGAAACCTTGCAGGAAAAAGGGTCTGGAAGGATGTATTTGAAGTCATGAAAGGCAAGGACCTACATCCAAGATTACTCTATCCAGCAAAGCTATCATTTAGAATGGAAAGGCAGACAGTTAAAGGAGTTCATCATCACCAAGCCATAATTATATGAAATGATAAAGGGGCTTATCTAAGAAAAAGAAGATCAAGATATTAACATTAAAATGACAAAAAAACTCATAATTATCAGCAAATGAACCTAAAAGAAAAGAAAAACATGAAAAACAAAAACTAATCAAACACCCAGAACAGGAACAGAATCAGAGAAACGGACACCACATGGAGGAATTTCAGTGGGGAGGAGGAAGGGAGGAATGGTGGGTAAAAGGTACAGGGAAGAAGAATCATAACTAGTAGGCATAAAATAGACGGTGAGAGAATGGTAAAAATGGTAGAGGGAACAGAGGACTCAAAGAACTTATGTGTACAACCCATAGACGTGAGCGAAGGGGAGATGCTGGAGGGTTGGGGTGTCAGGGCTGAGAGAGGATAAAGAGTGGGAATTGGGAAAACTGTAGTAACATAATCAATAAAAATAGATTACAAAGACACATCAATAACTTTATCTATTTGGATATTTTTAGTATTTTGGCTGTCTCCTCTGTGGTATAATGTTGATTGTTCTCAATTGCTGTGTTGATTCAATCGCTGTCCACATCAACTGGTCTACCTAACTGTGGACCTACTTTCAGTGAGAAATTTCCACTACAGAACTTGACAAATGACATTTGACACATTTCATCAGTTACACCAATGAAGAAATACACTGCATATGAGTTTCATACGGTGCAGAAACATATCTTTGTGACTCTGTTGCATTTATATCTTTTTTGAAATAAACTATTTGATAAAATCTGTACTTTCTTCTATCTTCAACATAAAAAAAAAATGACTACACAAAATTCACAAACGTTGATAAATTTTAAATGCATGGTGATTATGAGACCTGTCATGATACATTCTAACAACATTGTTTCAAGTGACATTAAAGGCAACTGAAAGATACCGGAGCCCTCGTACTGGAAAACCAGATGAACTATTTGACCAGCCCAACGCATTAATAACTAGATGATTATGTGATGCTATTTCTAAAGAAAGTAACATAACACAACTTGACCTGCTACATGAGGGTGGGAATGACCACATAAAGAACAAGAGCCCTGGAAGTGCTGGTGCCAGCCTTGCTTAATCCCACCATCCATGCACCTGGGGAGATCACTTCCCAGTTCTGCACACTGATCAAGGCACCATGGTACTCCATGCCCAGGTGACATCCATCTCTTGTGGATGATGTAACAATGTGACTGAGGTTCATGTACAGACATAATATGAAGGAATGTGAGAGGAGAAAACGCTTCTGAAACTTACCTGTGATGAACCTGGGATGAACCTGCTTCTTGCATTCCTGATTAGAAGTACATCACATGTTCTCAGAGCCACCCATTCTGATGGTGAAAATAAGGCTGAACCACCACAACTGATCAGGTTTATAGAAAGTTATGTCCACCAGCTCCAGGAAAGGGAGGTTAATTAAATGATTTATTCACTCTGTAATCAATGGATGAAGAAAAATGATGCTTATCGTATCAATATAATGTTACTTATTTTATCTCATTTTGTACTAGTGATTGGTCTCAAGGGTTCCCATAATTATCTATAATTTTTACATACTTACTTGACAATCTCTACCTATATCTTCAACTAAGCAGATCTACTCATGGCTGAGTTTCTTCTGTTTTCCTAATGTTTGAACCTTATTTTAACAGAGAGCCTGGAGCAGAAAAGCAAAAGTGAGGGAGTGAAGCTGCTGCACATTAAGCATCAAAACCCACTGGAGGAACATAAGATCACATTCTGCTTCCCTGTAAAGTTCACACTTCTGTCTCCCAGTGATCCATGCCGACACTCCACCTCCTCCAGCACTGGGCCCACATGCTCTAGGGACACACTCTGATCTTAGTTCATGCTCCTATCACTTTGTAGAGGAGAAAGGGTCAGATGGAACTTCCTATCACTTGAACATGAACCTCCTGAACTTTAATGTTTCCTCTAATCATGAGGTTTGATTCCTGTTATTTTGTTCATTACTGGGGACATTCAATGGCATCTCTCATTTTAAATCCTTCTCAGTTTATGACTATTTTCTCTCCAAAGTCATGTGTAAATCAACTGAAGCAGTTGGGTCCCTGGATCAGACACAGAACCAAGTGTAATATATGTTTCTTATGACATGGGGATGTATTTTTACCTCTTTCAGACAAAGTAAAAGTTAGGTGAGGAGAGTAATATTGATTGCTTGACTTATGTTCATGCCCAGACTTGTGATCTTAGCTGCCTGGACAGAGAGTTGACCCAACAAACTTCTGGGTATAGGATGAAGCTCAAACCAACTGAACCAAATTGAACAGGGATTAAAGCAATTCTTACTTTGTTTTTACTTACTTTCTAACATACACGCTCCCTTGATAAGAGGCACTCTGGGTCCATGTTGTTCAGGTCAGTGTCTAAATGCAGAACTCCCTGTATAGCAGGTTGACATGCAGATAGGGCTGTTCTGCTCATGAAAAGCATCCCAGCCCCAACCCTGCAGCTCTGGGACAGGAGACAAGCCCAGGATTTCCAGGTGTCCCCAGTCCCTGCTCAGCACCCAGTGCCATGGAGTGTTGGCTCAGCTGGGTTGTCCTTGTTGCTATTTTAAGAGGTAATTTATGGAGACCTGGAGATGCTGAGAATGTGAGTTGGTATGACTGAGATAAATGGTGGGAATTCAACAGTTTCCTGACAAGGATTACTTTGTGTTTGCAGGCATCCAGTGTGAGGTTTAGCTGGAAGAGTCTGGGGGAGACTTGATGAAGCCTGGGGGGTCTCTGAGGCTCTCCTGTGTGGCCTCTGAATTCAACTTCAGTAGCTACTTGATGAACTTGGTCCAACAGGCTCTAGAGAAGGGGCTGGAGTGGGTTTGTAGCATAAATCCTGATGGAAGTAAAACACACACTGTGCCAACTCTGTGAAGGACCGATTCACCACTTCCAGAGACGATGGCAAGAACACACTGTACCTGAATATGAGCAGCCTGGGAGGCTAGGACATGGCGAGTATATTACTGTATAGCAGACACAGTAACAGGAAATTAGAAGACACCCAGACACAAACATGGCTGCAGGAAGGGCTGCAACCACATGGAGGTTCTCCAGGTCCCTGAACACAAGGACAATCCCAGGAGCAGGTACAGTTGCAAGTTAGGGCTGATTTCCTCTTCCTGTAGTTTGTCTCAGGGAACCTCTCTGGATTCCCAATCTTTGCTTACTGCTGTAGTCTCTGAGTTAGAAAATCTCTTGCAAGGAAAGACAACACTCTTTCATGGCTAAAATACAGAATCTCTTTCAGACACTCTTATGCCCAATTCAAATAAATCATCAAACTTCAGACTCACCCCAGCAGAATTTCAGCAGAGACTTTGCTGCACTTAAGTGCAGACCCAGCCACACATAGCACAGTGTCCAAGCCATCCAGTATGCAGGACAAGTGTTACCAGAGGTATGTGAGTTTAATGCCAGAGGAGAAAAAATCATCAGTGGTGATGACCACAGACTCAGCATTGTGCTCCCAGTGCCAAAAGTAGGTGAAATCACACAGAAGCACAAGGACCCATAACAGGTTGGTGTGGATGTCCAGGCTTATGATAAACCACATGGAGTGGACCTAGAGCATTTAAGCAGCATGTAGTTTAAATCCCTGGGAAGAATGGGAAAGATCCCTCAGTATGTCAGAAGTTCTCTGATAGAAGCAGGAAAGGAGACTGGCTCAGGCCTTTAATTTGTCAATGTGGTAGGGAAGAGGTAAATCTGCTTACAGGGTCTTTGTGGTTTAGGCCCTCCAGGGACATCTGAAGAGGAGACCCAGACTTTTTTCTCTGTTTTCCCGTGTGGGGTAGATGGAGAAGAGGATGGCAGGAGCCTTTATTTGTCAGCAGTCAAACACAAAATAAAAACATCTGAAAACCTATGCATCTTAGCAACTATGAACATGAGCCACAGAAAAGATAAACTGTTATTATGTGGGACAACCATCAGTTTTATAGAACATGAGAAGAACAGTTACAGTTAATCGAATGATAAAGAGTGTGGTGGGGTGGCTGTGGAGGTGGTGATGATAATGGAATTGGATGGGGGTGTTGGTCCTACATCTTAGATGAAATATGTTCCCTATTCAATACCATCTGCTTTTTGGAAGACCTTGTGTAAAGTTAGAGGTGGGACCCTAGTGATTTACATCTCACAATGCCATCTAAGAGGAGGCACCAGCTTTGTTTTCAGATAAAGGGTCATGGTGTTTGGACAACCACCATGTCTACAGAAAATAATAAGAATGATTACAAGTAAGGAAATGATACTAATGATGATATGGTGATGATGAGGATGGTTATGTGTTGAGGATGATGTGGGTGAGGATGGTGTTGATGATGGTTGTTGTAATGCTGGTATGATGCTGATGCTGATGGTTATGGTGAGGATGATGATGGTTAGAGCTATGGGGATGATGATGATGATATGACTGTGATGATGATGCTTATGATGATAACATAGACATTGAAGTATGTGATTTCAGTGATTATTTACTCAGTGTGGGAATGACCAGTGTAAGAGACTACACAGGGGCGTTTCCTGGCATTCACACAGCCATCTTAAATTAATAGTGGCTGGGCGCTCTGCCCGTCTCTCCCACTCCCAGGTAGGAAGCTTCACTGTGTGCAGGCAGACCATTCCCTGATCCTAGCAGTGCCCTGAAGGATGGACTGATCCACCATGGAAGCAAACACCACAGGCTCCTGTGAATGTATAGCATCCACGACCAGGTCTGATGTTGTCCAGCAACAACTGTCTCCTCCAGGTACCTCTGTCAGTCATTCTCTCTTGTAAGCACAGGGCTCCACCATGGCCAACACTGCACTGATCCCTCAGTCTCTTATAATCACCTTTCACCACCCCAGACCTTGAGTGCCTGCACATGCAGTTGGACAACAAATCTAATTTGAATGCATAGGAGAAGCAGTGCATTGAAAATTTACCATTCTAATATAACTTAATTCCACAAACCACAGTGTCACCTAGTTTCAACCACGTTGTGGTTTGTGGCAGGATTCCCTCTGTTTTATGGCTGAGTCATCCTGTGCTGTGGGCATATAGCCCATGTTTATCAGGCCATTCACTGAGGGACACTAAGATGGATTTCATGTACTGACTGCAGTGGATAATACGGCTCTGGACAGGGCAGTGCAAGTACCTCTTCCAGTTCCAGGTTTTTATTCTTAAATGAACATCTGGAAGCTTCATGGCTCAATCAGACAGGATTTCTTTTATTTTTCCTTTTGAAGAAACCAATATGCTGTTTTCCACATGGCAGCACAATGCTATTTTGCCATCCAGAGTGTGCAAGGGCTCCCTTTCTCCACATGCTCACCAGCACTTGACCTCTTTCACTTTTGTTTTCTGTCCTTTTACAATATCCCTTCTGCCAGGGGTGGGGAGGTTTCCTACTGGGGCTTTGATCTGGAGTTTCTGATGATCAGGGGACTGATTGTGAACCTGTTGAAAGTATTTTTCATTTCTGAGTCTATGTTGTTGCCATTTCCTCCATTTGATCTTTTTCTGTAATTTCCATCACTCAGCAGCAGTTATCTTTCTGATCTAAAAGCCCCCCTGCCTTTTCCTTTAAGCTTCTAACAAGTGATTAGAATGTTAAATTGTTTGACAATGTTAATACCTGACTTGCATTGGGATGCCATTTGATAGTATGCCCATTAGAACTCTGGTCTGGTCCTTTGTCATTCCCATAGTTTCTGGTGCACCCAGACCTGCTAGAAAGGACAGTAGCTATAGGTGTCCTGCTATATAATGTTATGTGTCAAATTTTCCTGCTCACAATTAATGAACACACCTAAGACAGCAGCTTCTTTCCTCTCATAGATACTAACTGTAGATGTCTCTGTGAATTGGTCAGTGCTGCTGCTGGAAACTTTGTTTGTCATGGAGACCATTGTGGAAGTTGGTTTCTGCCATTGGCTCTGGAAAATTCAATTATTACATCGACTCCTTGATAATGCCCCCTCCTTGGCATGGGTTCAGAACCTACTGTCTTTTGTGCAGAATATCTCTCTTCTTATGCTCATCCAGCTGCATCCCATCCTCATGCTTACAGAACAGCAATGTGTGTGGTGGGGGTGCTGGAGCAGCATCATTCTCAGACCACTGATGGAGCTTTAGTCTTAGACAGGAAGATAACCATGTCTGGGCTGTGTCCTTGCATCTAATCCAGTCTCTCAGAGCTTCTGAGATTCTCTTGTAAATGTTCTAGATTTACATTACTTGACTTTATACATACTACATGTTACTGGCTCAACTACAACCACCACAACCATAACAGCAACCACAAAACACTGCCATGGGTGGAACTTATTAGAAGGAATCTAAAGTCAGATGACATGTTATGCTCCATCTGTGACCAACAGATACACCACCTAAAAGGATAATTCAGACTATTGTCAATCTGCAGATAGGCACATACCTACAGCGCTGTGTGAGAGCCTCAGAGAAATAAAGCCATTGTGAGCCCAGGCACAGAAGTTTCTGTGGAAACACAAAAAGGTTGAACTGCATGTGGTGCTCAGAACACCAGGGAGCACAATGGCAAATAAGCCAGTCTCTCTACCACAAGGACTCTAACTCGCCAGGCCCAGTATTCTGGGTTCCCCCTTCCTCCATCAGCACCTGCTTCTTCTCATGTGGAGACCCATCCAATGTTTTCCATGGTCCTGCTGTCAGCACTCCTGGCTGTGATCTCTGAGAATGCAGACCTGTGGGCTGCACAGGGTGATCCCACACATGTTGGGTTACTTTTGGCTATACTGACTGGACAAGTGTCCTCTGGGTGTCACTCTCCAGAGGACCAGCCAGGACCCTTCTCACCATGGACTCTTCACGTGCTATGTGTTGGGAAACATAAACACAAAGGTGGGCCTTCTCCAGTCTGCATGTTGGCCGTGTTTGTTTTTGTTCTGTTGTCAAATCAGGTCACTCAGTACGTTAGAGTCAGTGAGGTGCTTTGCCCATGTACTAGGGACAGGGGAGAAGAGATAACTCTAGTTCATTGCCATGAAAATCATTACTCTGTGTGTGTGTGTGTGTGTGTGTGTGTGTGTGTGTGTGTGATTTATGGAGCAGTAGAAGTGCAGTGGAATTAGGACCACATGCAGGGCTACTCAGATATGACCTCCAAGTACAGGGAACTGAGGACATCAGAGACCTTAAAGACCCTGAGAGCTTCAGCAATTGGGGGTTGTTGGCTCAGTCAGTGCATGTTGCAGTTGTGGGAAAAGGACCCCTGCTTCCTCACAGAGCTCTGACTTGGGGACTCCCTGCGAAGCCATTGGTGTTTAGTAAGGCCTGTTCTCTGTGTCTTGAGATCTCTAAGAAAAGGATGTCCCTGAGTGAACATCCTGAAGTCAGGGTGCACATTTAAATTCTAGACTAGAGTCACTGAGGGAATCATGGCACTTGTGCCCAGGCCAGACCCTGCCATGCAGGGAGCAAGCTGGCCACCAAGCAGTGTGCAGGACCCACAGGGTCAGGGCAGCTGCCCCAGGAGCAGGTGAAGAGGGAGCTGAAGTGGGGTTTTCTCTTAGTGCCTGTGTCTTCATCTTTAATTCACATCTGAAATAAGAGTTGTGCATGAGGTGACTATAAATGTCATATTTTATCAGACCGTTTGCCAAAGTCAGTAAGAGAAAACGCGCGCGCACACACACACACACACACACACACACACACACACAGTAATGTTGGGTATTCCTAGAATATCTTTTTGTAAATTTTTATTTATTTTCAGAAAAAGGGGAAGGGAAGGAGAAAGAGTGGATGATAAATATCAATGTGTGTTTGTCTCTTGTGCAGCCCCAATTGGGGACCCCACACACCCCAGGCATGTGCCTTGACTGGGAATTGAACCTGTAACACTTTTGGTTCACTGGCTTGTGCTCAGTGGAGCCACACCAGCCAGGGCAGCAGAGGATCTTTATATGTGAATTGTAAGAAGCTAGGGACAGTGGTGTTTTTATTATGTCACTAGGTGCAGCATTGGGGAAACACACTGAAACTGGAATAATACATTTTTTAAAAAATATTTTATTTATTTATTTTTAGAGAGGGAAGAGAGAGAGAGGGAGAGAGAGGGAGGGAGGGAGGGAGGGAGAGAGGGAGAGGGAGAGCGAGAGAGAGAGAGAGAGAGAGAGAGAGAGAGAGAGAGAGAGAGAGAGAGATTGGTGTCTTCCTGGCCACCTGAGGACCTGGGATTGAACCGATATCTTTTCAGTTATAGGAGGTCACTATAACCAACTGAGCCCAACTGTCCAGGGTAAGGGAATGATTCTTAACAGACCTACTTCCTTGGACAAGTCATAGTCTGGGACTGTGTCCTCCATGTCACCGTCCAACCACAAAACACACTATATAGCAGCAGTCATGCAAATAGGACCCCTATGCTAATGAAAAGCAACCCAGCCCTGACCCTGCAGCTCTGGGACCGGAGCCCAGCTCAGGATTCCCAGGTGTTCCCAGGTCCAGCTCAGGGCAGAGCACAGATCTCTCACCATAGAGTTTGGGCTCAACTGGGTTTTCCTTGTGGCTATTTTAAGAGGCAATTTATGGAGAACAAGAGACACTGAGTATGTGAATTGATATGACTGAGAGGAAAGATGGGATTGTGACGGTTTCTATACAAATATGACTGTGTTTGCAGGTGGCCAGTGTAAGGTGCAGCTGGTGGAGTCTGGGGGAGGCATGGTGAAGCCAGGAGGGTCTCTGAGACTCTCCTGTGTGGCCTCTGGATTCTCTTTCAGTGGTGCCCATATGCACTAGGTACACCAGCCACCCGGGAAGGGGCTGGAGTGGGTGGCAGCTATATGGTATGATGGAAGTCAGAAATACTACGCAAATTCTGTGAAAGTTGGATTCACCATCTCCAGAGACAATGCCGAGGACACATTGTATCTGCAAATGAGCAGCCTGAGAGCTGAAGATACAGCTGTATATTATTGCACTACAGACACAGTGACAGAAAGTCAGGGTGAGCCCAGACACAAACTTCCCTGCAGGAGGGCCCAAAGCACCAGGGGGCACTCTGGATTCCTGAATATAAGGGCACTCCCATAAACAGGTGGGGGTGGAGGTTTGGGTTAGTTTTCTGACTGGTTTCATCTACCTGCCACAGTTTCTTACAGAGAGCTTCTCTGCATTGCTGACTCTGCATTCACTTCCGAAGTCTCAGAGTTAGAAAAATATGGATTGAAGCAAAATGACATTCTCAGAGGTGGCGAAGCTACCACAGACTCTCTCCCTCATCTGCACTGTCTCTGGGTTCTCCACCTCAACCAGTGGTTCCTGCTAGAACTTGATCCAGCAGCTCCAGAGTAGGGGATGGAGTGGAACAGGCACATGCATTTCTCAGGAAGGACTAACTACAGCTGCATCCCAGGAGCAGTTGAGGGGGCCCTTGACTCCCAGGATCTGTTGTTCAACAGGTCCTGTCTGTGGTCTCGATGATCAGACAAGGCACACATTTAATCAAAAGCTCTTCTAGAAAGAAACAGATGCTGTTGTTATAATTTCAAATACATTTCATAGTAAATTCTCCACTCTGTAATAATGTGAGCACAGAGTGGATATATCTGCTACCAGAGACTGACGAGCATCCATCCTGCCCTCTTAGTACTTGAACAGGACACACACTGTCACACACAGTCATCACAAAGTCATGTGCACAGCCAAACTGTCTCACACAATCCAAACACATCAAAACACATTCACACAAAAATTCACACACCATCTCACACAAACATAATCACACGTGATGTTACTACACAGCCCGAGTTTCACACACACAGTCACACTGTGAGACACACAAACAGCCATGGGCACAATCACACACATAGGAGAACAGCCAGAGAGCCACACAGTCAAACTCAGTCTCACAGTGTCACACACAGTATCACAACCATACAGTCTCACGCTGTCACACACAGTCACATTCACACACAGTCACACAGCCACATACACTGCCACCCATACTTCCACACGTGCTGTTTCACGTGGTCACATGAACACCCCATCACACAGTCACAAACTCATTTTTGAAATAGACATGCATTCACACATGAGCTGTAACACAAATCTGCTCATGCCATTGCACACCCTTTCCTCTGTAACGTGTGAGGATGTTGTCTGCATGTAAACATCCAGTCCACAAAGTACCTTGGGGAAAGGCTTCTCCTCCTATAGTTGCTACAACATGTACTCAATAAATGACCTTAACTAACATTTATATGCTCCTCCTACAGTAGTAGTTATTATAAATAAAGTTATGTGTTCAGAATTGATGCAATACTGAGAATACATAAGTAAATCTATAATTGTAAAAGTATAATTATGAACAATTTTGCAGTTAACTGCCCCAATGCTTTTAGAAGCCTATTCAAAACGTTATACCAACTCCCTTTTAATCACCAGGTCTTAGGTTGTGAAACATCACCACCAACTCCTGTGTCACAATTCAAAAATATAACTTGTGTACATCCATAAGCACAGTCCAACATGATGGATTTTCATTTTAACCTATGAATCTGTGTTTCCTAATAACCTATATATAGTCAGGGAAGTGCATAACTAAATAAATGTCACATGAATAGAAGAAAAGTTGGGAAGTAATGTCCAGGAGGAGTTTACAGGGGGTAAAATGTAGGAGAAGCCCATGCTCTGTCTGTGTTCCCAGGTGTCTCTCCCTCTCTGCTGCATTCTCTGCTCCTCTCAGCAGAGGAGAACAGGTAAATGAGGACAGAAACAGAAGCCTCCCCACACTGCAGTGTAAATACAGGGTGCTGGCAGACTGGAAGATGGGGCTAACCTGTGACAGAGCTGGGCCAGGTCTCACAAACTAGACATCATGGAAACAAAATAAAAGTTTGAAAACAAATTTATATTGAAATATCTATCTATCTATAGATAGATAGATAGATAGATATTTCAATTGTCAATTGTGGCAGAAAATACAAATACACCATCTTAGCTCTCTGAAGTGTACACTTCAGTGATGTTAAGTATATGTAGAACAGGTTGAAGAACTCTTTCATCTTGCAAAATCTGACATTCTATACACATAAATCCACTTATATTTCTGGCTCATGTACCCATCATCGGGAGCTGTTGGGAAACTGGAGACATTATAAATGCAAATATGGGGAGTAATTCTCAACAGACGCGACCCTTGGAAAAGGAACACTCCGAGTCCATGTCCTTCATGTCACTGTCCAGCCCAAGAGCCACCCATATAGTAGGAGCGCATGCAAATAAGGCCCCTCTGCACATGAAAAGCAGCCCACGCTTGACGTGCAGCCTTGGGACAGGGCTGAGCCCAGCATTTTCAGGTGTTTCCAGTCCCTACTCAGTACAGAACACAGACCTCTCACAATGGAGTTTGCAATCAGCTGGGTTTTCCTTGTTGCAATTTTAAAAGGTTGTTTGTGGAAAATGAGCGACTCTGGGTATGTGAGTGGATATGACTGATAGAGACAGTGGACAGGTGACAGTTTCCTGACCTGGCATCTTTGCGTTTGCAGGTGTCCAGTGAAAGATGAAGCTGTTGAAATCTTCTGGGGGCTTGGCGCAGCCTGGGGAACCTCTGAGACTCTCCTATGAAGCCTCTGGATTCACTGTCAGTAGTCACGATATGAGCTGGTTTGGCCAGGCTCCAGGGAAGCAGATGGAGTGAGTCTCATGCATGAGTGTTAGTGGTGGGATGCACTATAACAACTCTGTGAAGGACCACTTTACCATGTCCAGAGACAATGCCAAGAATGAGCTCTACCTGAAAATGAACAGAATAAGTGCCAAAGGCATGTCACTGCATTACTGTGAAAGTGACACAGTGAGGGGAAATCAGTGTGAGCCCAGATGCAAACCTCCATGTGGGATACAGGAGGAGTGGACAGGTGGAGAAAGTCAGGAACCCAGGGGGCTCTCAGAGCACACTGAGCTCAGGGATCAGCTTAGGAGCTGCTGTAGATTCAGTTTAAGGCATTGTTTCATGGCAGGTAGGGGGTTAACTCTCCTTACAGAAGTTTCCTTCTTGAAGGGAGAAGTTTCCCTCCCTTCAAGATTCAGTGCTGACCTCCTATGTATCTGAATTTCAGAGGCTTGCTATCATCAGAGGGAAAAATTTCCATATGCTTCAAAGTCAGTCTCATACATGTGCTTTCTCCTATACTAATGAATCATCAGTGAACCATGAAACCTTCTGACCTATATCAGCGACTCCAACCAGAGGGTTTACAGGACCCAAGAGTGTAGCAGCCTCACCAAGCTCAGAGTACAAACCAGAGTGCAAAAGGGCATATGCTTGCTAAACATCAGGCGCCACAGGCATATGAACCCAATGCCAAGGACAAAAACTCTGGTGGTGATGGAGGTTGACTCCATGTCCATGACATCAATAACACTTGTCATGATACGGAGGTACAGGCAACCCCCACTATTCCTTGACATGAATGTCTAGTGTGATGGTGTTACACACACAGAGGGATTATATAAAAGTTTCTCAATTCATTGAGGAGACTGTTGAGAACATGGTAGACTTTTCAGTAGCTCAGAAAAGGTTCTATCACATCAGCTAAGGAGCCTGATTCAGGTTCTTGTTGTTCATTTGTAACAAGGTTGCAAAGAGTCCTGCTCATGGGAGGGGTCTGTGTGGTTTCTATCCCCACCTGCAACAAACTAGGGAGATTCCCTACTTTCACTTCAGATTCCCAATGTGTGTGCACAGGAGGACAGACAGGGGTGAACTTTAGCATGTCAGCATCAAATATCATAAAATACAGCCCGACTACTTGTTCCACTGAACACCTAGAAAACAGGAGTGAGAATGCAGGTCTACCTACCATTATGGTTAGAAAAAAAATTTAGTCCTTAAAATGACAATGATGGTTACTTTTAAGAAATAAGGGGACTAATAATAAATTATATGACATTATATTTCAAAGTCTAGGGTCAAAGCTGTCTACAAGGCCCTCAGTTTATTCTGAAGGACTTGGGTCCCCGTTCTGCTTCCAAAGGTGAGAACTTTCCACACCATTATGAGGATTCTCCACTTGGGGAGCTCTACTCCATGGGAGTAGCCTTCCATCTGGGTGGAATTGTGATTTGATCCATTTGTTATTGATATGAGCTTTGTTTGTGCCACTCAAAAGCTCGGCCTTGGGGTGAGTGTCCTTCCTAAGGTGGATCTCTCATGACTGGGATCACAGTCTTTATAACAGAGGACAGAGGAAGCTGCCTTTTTCCATCCACCCTCTGACATAATAGCAAGAAAACAGCTGTTTAGGAACTGGGTTCTTACCAGACATCAGATCTGCCATCATCTATTCTTGGATTTCCCACCTCTAGATCTTTAAGAAACAAATGTCTGTTGCTGGTCAATGGCCCACTCCACAGTGCTTTGTTACAGCCTCCAGGATGGATTAGGGTTGTAGTGTACCATGACCACAAAGGCTGACCCCCTGGATATTTACTGCCATATGTGTTGTAAAAAGTACAGCATGGATTTCCCTGAGTGATGTTCAAGGACAATTTTTCTCTGGTACTTTCTTACACACAAAAATTCTCCAGGTTGAAGGTCATAGGAGGCTCCTAAACACATGTAGCAGGAAAGAAGCATTAGAAGTGGATATCATTCATGAACCCTTGTATTACTTACCACATCAGCATGGAGCCAGGTCCAGGTTTCACTGGATGTAAGATCCATAAGTTCATGGTCATTCCAGTCACCATCTCATAAGTGCACCCGTGATGTTCTTGAAGGTGTGGACATTAACACGATTCAGAAGGATCATTGTCCAAGGGAGTTTGAGGCCCATCTGAAAAATGAAAAATGCTAGTAAGCATGTTTTAAGGTCGTGTGTGTTTTTTTAAATGAACCAAGACAAGGTTCATTAGAGAAAATATTTAAAATTATCATCTCTAAGCTAAGTCCATTACTCCCTTGAAATAGCCCACTAAGTGAATAAAAGTCAAACACAAAGAATATCCTTCCAAATCCCAAGTCTTATGGAAGAAAATGTTTACTCCACATTTAGAATGGTGTGTGCTCTATTGGAGAGCCCAGAACCCTCCTACCACAGAAAAGGGACACAGGGAGCCTGGGAGAGAGGGTTTAATGTCAGGATTGAAGTTCCCTTTCTTGTGCACAAATTGTTGTGCAAATTCTCCTCATTAACCTGTCTCTGCACATCCATATCTCTGAAAACTTTATACTGAGGAAACAGATCAATTAAGCCATTGTTATAAATTTTCAAAAGAAACAATTCACCAGTGTCCCCATGCATAATTTCTATTGTTATTTCTAATCATTTCTCCATGTAAAAATGTGACTATTTCTCATGTCATTAGTTTAGGGTCTTTGTAATATGACATGGGTATGCAAAAGGAAAGGTATTGCAAAGGAAAGTGTGGACACAATCAAAACCTTCTAAAAAAATCATGAGTGTCCCTTGCCTTTGTTCAAGTATCTCAGATAAAATTAGTTCCAAAGATAAAGAAAATACATTATTGAAAATGGCTTGATTTCCTTTTTAATTTTTACAACATAGTAGACATTATTTTCATTTCAAATTACTATTATACAACTTTGGCCACTGGCTGGTGTGGATCAGTGGACTGTTTCCTGGACTGCAAACCAAGGGGTCAGTGGTTTGATTCCCAGTCAGGGCACTTGCCTGTGTTGTGAGTCAGGACCCTAGTGGGGGGTGCTCCAGAGGTAAGCACACATTGGTGTTTCTCTTTCTTTCTCTCTCCCTTACCCTCTCTAAAATTAAATCAATAAAATATTTTAAAGTAAAAAAAAAATGGTAATGATACACATCTATAAGTGTTGGATTACATAAACTATATGGATGAATGGTAATCCCATTCGAATCTGTTTGAAAGATGCATGAGAATTTATAAATGCCCCCTATTTAACTGGTCCACCATTTCTTCTTATGCTCAGAAAGGTGAGGCTGTCCTTTGATCATATTCCAGTGTGTCTCATATCAGAGGGGGTCGTCTATCTATGGTACACATGGTGAGTGAGTTCAAGAAAAGAGGTGTCCCCACTGAGGTCAAAGAAAGATCAGGTATCTGACCTCATCTCACCTCACTGGTATGAGAAAGGTTGCCTCACATGCAAATGTCTCTTCAAATTCCAGGGTTAATCTTCCCCTGGACTGTGGGTGTTACCAGCTCTCTCCTCACTCAGAGCTGAAGTCTCTTGGGAAAGCAGAGTTGTGGTCTAGATGAAGATAAGACTGCTGGGTCTCCTCCTGTGACCAATGAGAGTCCGCCAGGGTCAGTGTCTCAGGTGACACACAGGATTTTAAGGGAAGGTGGTAATTGAATGCTACTGACAGAGGCTGATGGCCCTTGTGCCCAGTGTTCTGTCTCAGGTGCAGCTGCAGGAGTCAGCTCCAGGTCTGGTGAAGCCCTCACAGAACCTCCCTGTCATCTCTGCATTCTCTTTAATGAGATATTCTGTGCACTGGAATGGCACAGCTCCAGGGAAGGGTGTGCAGTGGGTCGGTGCTTTAAATAGTGGTGGAAGCACAAAGTCAAAAGCAATGCTGAAATCTTGACTCAGCATCATTAGGTACACCTCCAATACCCGAGTTTATTTAACACTGGGCAGCCTGAGAATCAAGTTGTGTATTACTGTGTGAGACACACAGTGAGGGGAAGTCAGCATGAGCGCAGACTCAAACTGCCTTGGGGGAGACAAAAGGGCTGGGCTGGGCTGTAGGGTCACTCAGGACACCAGGGGTACTCGGTGTCTACCAAAAATAGTGAATTCCACTATGGGGAGTTGTGTACTTTGGCAATTAGTAGGGCACTTTCTGTGGGAGCAGGATTTTCCTCTCAAAACTCTTACCTCCAACCCTTTCACCTTCTGCCCTCTTATATGTGAATCTGTTTAGTCATAGTCTCACTGCAGACAATACATAAGGAGGTGACACTATCCACTTGCAGATGGCATGTCGCCATGACTGCGGATCTCTCCTTCACCAAGTCCCTCTATGTCCCTCTATGTCCTGTTATTCTTTCTTGACAAAGTGAATCACTGTTTCTTGTGAAATTATATTTAACCCGAGTCCCTCACATACCTCTAGGAGCACTTTGGCTAAAGAACAAATTCCTTCTTCATGCACATATACATACAGATATGTAAGCTTCTTTATTTGACTAAGCATCTATTAAAAACCATATGTCCTTATAATTTTAAAATAAGGAAACTAGGGAACATCCATGGATGTAATTCTAATCAGCAGTGACAATGATGCTCAGCTAATACAGACATCAATGCAGGTGATTCCCAATGATCTCTCAGTGTGGAGGTAGCCAGGCTCAGAGACTACAAAGTGGTATGTGCTGGTGCTCACAGGGCCACTGCAGATAACAGTGCTTGGCTGGGTTTTCCATCACTTTTTATTTGTTCCAAGGTGGGAGGCTGCACTATGTGAGGACTGACGGTCCCCTGGTTCTCAGCAGGTCCTGATACATGAACAGCTCCACACAGGGAAACAAACACCTCCAGACTCCTGTGAATGCACATTGTGCATGACCAGTTATGATGCTGTTCTGACAACATCTGTTTCCTCCAGGTGCCTCCATCTTTAGTTCTCCCACAGGCACAGGATTCCTGGGCAGCTGACACCCCTCTGATTCCCATCACCTGCAAGGCCTCTCACCACACCCAGGCCTCCAGCATTTCCACACGCTCGTGGAAATGGCATCATATTCATGGAGATTGATCTGGAACTCTACTTCATGGATGATTTCCAGCTCTTTTTCTGACAGAACTCTGAGGCAGGTTATTCACTTGCTGATGGGGACAAAGATGGCTGCACTCCACACTCAGTAAGGAGCTGAGTGCTCAGATCTCAATACACAGCAGCTAGTGACTCCATGACCATCTGTCCAGATGGGTGAACCCTGCGAGGCAAGTCTGGTGAGGCCGTCAGTGGACCCAAGTCCCAATGGTGCTGTGCCAAGGAGAAGGCCACCATCCTAGGAGTGGTGTTGATTGGACAGAGGGAGTCCTGTATTTTGGTGGCAGCTGTTTTGACCTCAAATTAAGCACCCAGCAGCTTGGTCCTGAATGAAGGACACTGAACTCTTCTCCTCTGGAAGGGGGATCGTGTGACCAGGAGCTGGCAGCTTGGAGTCTTTGCTGTTCAACACTTCTGACTTGAATGCATTTGCTGCACTAGTATGGGGAAGGGAGGCTGTGACTCTGTGTATGTTGTCTAGCTGTTCCCAGTGTTGGCATGTTTTCTGGAGTAAATCTTCCTTCATCATCTATGTTCCGGTAGACCATCTCCAGTCATGGTAGGACCTTGAAAAGCATTTTCTTCATTCTGACTCTGACAGAGGCCATTGCAACTCTTCATGCCCTCACACTGGAGGTGAAGTCCTGTCTCTCATTTCATGTTTTGGTGAGAACCCCATATGAGATCTACCCTTGGCACAAATCAAATACACATGCTGCTTGATGTGCAGGGATGGGCAGCTGACCTCTGGAACCTAACCACCTGCATCACAGGATGCTTGTTTCCTGGAAAGCAAGCTCCACATGCTTCCCCACCATCTCTGAACAACCACCACCCTGCCTCCTGCTGCTGCTTCTGGACTGCCGGCATTCCCAAGGTGTGAGGAACCATTTGGTGTTTGCTCAACTGTGGTCACTTCACTCAGCACGATGTCCTCAAGGTGGATCTATGTAGTTTCTCAGAGGAGGATATCCTTTTAATTATTGTGATGATACTGAAAAATTAAAAAAAATACCAGTGAGGACTAACCAGTGTTCATCGGAGAACACAAAGAAATGCCCATTCAGGTGCATGAATGAGGAAGAATCCTTAATTATGCTGTGACTGGGTTGAAGGCAAGGGGTGTCTGTGAGAAATGGAGGGATTCAGGTACAGAATTAGTGGGGAGGAACTTCTATTGTAGCAGACAAGCTCAGTTAGTCTTTACCTGCACATGGTGATGAAAATTCAGAAGTTTGTAATTTTTTGTCCTATAGTCAGGATTTTTTTCCATGTTTTCTGTGCAAACAGTTGTGTGCAATACAGTGTTGGGGGCCCAGTAAGCAGGTGACTGTGCTGAGTCCACGCCATGTACAGGTTGGACAAGGAAGGCATGCCAAGATATTTGTCTGGGATGGCTGCTCCTACTCTTTTTTTTTTTTTCCTAACAAGGAGCAACCTGAGAAAATCAGAGTCCTCCAAACAACACTCCCCTAAGAACTTCAGGGCTCAGGGATGTAGGCTGTGTCAGTGAATCAGGATGGTCCAGGGAAAAGGCTTCCTGGTGGCTTCACAGATCCCTAGATATGAGGTTCCCTACAGAGTCCTGGGGGATTGCTAAGTCCAGTTCTCTTTGCGCAGGGAATTAAAGTACACAGTGTCCCTAAGGGAGTTTGTGAAAGCTAGAACGGCATTGGATTCTGGACTAGAGATGCTGTGATTTTTGAGCCATGACAGGAACCTCCCCAGCGTCATGCACAGCTGGCACCCAGGAGTGGGTGGGATCATAAGCTCAGAGCCCCCACCCCAGGAGCAGTTGAAACGGGGCTGGGAAGGGATTTCCTGTGAGAATCTGTGTTTTTTTTTTTATTTTCATGAAAACCACTAAAATAAGATTTGTGCATGTGGTGACTGTAAATATCCTGTTGTATCAGGGTATTCACCAAACTCCATAATACATGAGAACCAGAGTCAATGGTATTTCTTGAGTGTCTCTATATTTGAATTGTAAGGAACTGGGAAGAGGGATGGTTTCATTTGCTCACTAGGTGGAGGATTTTGGAGACACACTGATCCAGAAGAAGACATACAGACATCAAATGCCAGAATTGGTCCAGGAGGTTTCCATGTCACTCAAATATGAATGCACAATGACAAGCATACACTGTGGGAGCTTGTTCTTCAGTGGGAGGAGCTATATCAACACAAACCTCAGAGATCTGCCAGGGGACCCATATCCTATAACTCTGTGTAGGACTTGGACCCTCAGATTCTCTTGGATCATTGTCCCTGTGTCCTCTACCTTCTCTCAGGTGGGGTCAAGTCTTCAGCTATGAAACACTCTGCCTATGCACATGCAAATGAGAAGAGGTTAAATGCAGGTCTTTCTGTGCCTGGAGCATCACTCACAAACACTGTCCCCTAGAGAAGTTCTGACGGCATAGCCCTTCACCGTGGAATGGAGCTGGAGAGGCCTCTTCCTGGTGGCCGTGACTACAGATAAGGAGCTCTCCAGTCTATGGGTTCAGGGGGACTGGGGACATTCAAAGAGAATTTCCACACATGCCTGTCTCCTCTCAATAGTTGTCTACTCCCAGGTGCAGGTGGTGCTGTTGGGAGATGAGGTGAGTGAGGAGACCTGAAGCCTCAGTGAATATCTTCTGGAAGGATTCTGGATATACCTTCATTAGACACTGGATTCACTGGATGTGAAAGGCCCCAGGACAAGGGCTTGAATGGATGGGGAGAATCACCCTGAAGATAGTAAATGGAAGTACACACAGGAGTGCCAAGGAAGAGTCACCATGAGTGTAGGCATTTCCATGAACGCAGCCCACATGGGGCTGAGCAGTCTCAAAGTCAAGGACTTGGGCATGCATTGCTGTGTGAGACATAGCATGAAGACCCACATGCTAAGTATTTCAGAGACCATGATGGGTGGGGCAGTTTGGCTGAGCAGAGGGTGTGACAGAGTAATGGGCCTCTTGACTTCCTCACACACAGTCAGGATCTGAGAGACCAGAAATGATGCTGCCACAGGCACACCAGAAATTCTGGGAAGGTTTCAGCGACCAGATACACAGCAGGGAAGAGGCAGAGAAGATGCTACAGAAAGGGCTCTGTTGTTTGTTGTGATTGTGCAGGGGGCACATTTGGAGACTCCTTCTCCTCTGAATGATGGCACCTTTGAGGTGCCATCTGGGGATACTTAGGGTTACTGCACATTTGCGTATTTGTGAAAACTGGAATTGTGCTTTGGGAATAATAAGTACATGAAAGTAAATGAGGCTTTCTATGTTCTTGTCTCTGGGCCACCACCACGCAGATGACATTCTGGCAACAAAGTCCAGGTTCCAGCACAGTCTGTGACATCACAGCCTTCTTTCAGCCCTCCCTCAGAGGGAGATCTTGTGGATTCTGCTCCCCTGATATCAAAGGCCTGTGAGTGTCCCTGTCTCTGGGCTAATACTGATGTCATCTCAAAGTAGAGAACAGCGTGGGGACACCCTTGACAATGGAAGACACACATTCAGCCTGTACTATGACCCTATGTCAACTGAAGCAATTATCACACATCTGGCACCACAATCTGCACACGTTTTTCTTGTATATGCTGGAGTTCACAGTAAAAGTATCAGTTCAAACAAGCTTCACTCAACATCCATGCAATTCACCCCCACACATAGAGTTGCTTTTTTTTTTTCCATTTTGTACATCTATACTATGAGTACATCAGGTTCAAGTTGAGAAGACATCCATTATGTAGGGCCATTGTGAAAAACTCCTATGGGTCATATGCTGACATGAATATAGTTTGTCACAATGGAGATGGTTCTGATGAAGTTAATGATCAAATAATCAGGGGCTCCATTATACTCCCTCTCCTGCTCCATTATAATCGCTACATTGAAGATCCAGGTAAAACACAGACCTTAATATATAGCATCAGGCTGAATCCCCCATGATGAACAGTTTGAACATAACATCAGATCCACCAACTCCAATAATGGGAAGTTATTTGAAAATTTATTCACCCTGTAATCAATGGATAAAGAAAATAATGCTCTTTATATAAATTATGATTTTATTTATACCTGTTATTTTCTGTTAGTAGGTTGCACCAAGGTTTTCCATAATCTAATTTATAAAATTTCAACATACTTAGTCTCAATTTTTACATAAGTCTTCAGTGAAGCACATCTAGTCATGATAGAGTTTCTTCTGTGTCCCAAATGTGTGAACCTGGTTTTACCACAGAATGTGGAAAATGGAAAATGAGGAAGGAAAGATGCTGCATATTCAGCATATAACTCCACTGAAGAAACATGTCCCGGGATCTCTGCCCACGTCTCTGGAGAGTTCACACTTTGTCTTCCAAAGAGCAACACAGATGCTCCACCTCCCACAACACTGGGCCCACACTCTGTAGGGCCACACTGTGTTCTGAGCTCGTACTCCGATTCCTTGGTGGAAGAAATAGGTCAGAAGGAACTTCCTGTGACATGAACGGGAACCTCCTGCACTTTTAATGCTCCCTGCTGCCATGAGTATTGGATTGCCTTGGTGTGTCCATCACTTGAAATTTTCAAAGGCATGTATAGTTTTAAATATCTCTGGTTTATGAAAATTTACTCTCTTAGGTGAGTTATGCATCTCATGGAGTAGTTGGGTGAGTGGAGACGGCACAGCCTCAAAAGTGGGGAATAATTCTTATCAAATATGCACCCTTTGGCATGTCACATTCTGGGACCATGTGCTTCATGTCACCATCCAGCCCCAGAGCTCCCTATATAGTAAGAGGACATGCAAATAGGGTCCCTCTGCTCATGAAAAGCAGCCCAGCCCTGACCCGGCAACTCTGAGACGGGAGCCCAGCCCAGGATCCCAGGTGTTCCTGGAGTCTTGTCAGGACAGAACACAGAACACTCACCATGGAGTTTGGGCTCAGCTGGGCTTTCCTTGTTGCTGTTTTAACAGGTTCTCTAGAGAATCGGAGAAACTGAGTGTGTGAGTGGATACATATGAGAGATAAAGTGGATGGATGAGCTTTTCCTGACCTGACATCTTTGTGTTTGCAGGTGTCCAGTGTGATGTGCAGCTGGTGGAGTCTGGGGGAGGCTTGGTGAAGCCTGGGGGGTCTCTGAGACTCTCCTGTGCAGCCTCTGGATTCACTGTCAGTAGCTCCTATATGAGCTGGGTCCGCCAGGCTCCAGGGAAGGGGCTGGAGTGGGTCTCATACATTAGTAGTAGTGGTAGCACAAACTACGCCAACTCTGTGAAGGGCCGATTCACCATCTCCAGAGACAACGCCAAGAATGAGCTCTACCTGCAAATGAACAGCCTGAGAGCCGAAGACACGGCCGTCTATTACTGTGCCACAGACACAGTGAGGGGAAGTCAGTGTGAGCCCAGACACAAACCTCCTGTATGGAGACAAGTGGGCTGGAGTGCAGCAGTGCCTAGGACACCAGGGGGCGATCAGGACACACTCTTTTCTTGGTTCAGTTCCTGAACCTAGGCAGATACACAGTAACTCTTGCTTTCCTGGCAGCTGTGGTTTAACTCTCCACACAGCAGTTTCCTTCTGGGAGTGCTCCTTCCTTCATGATTCTGTGCTTACCTCTTAACTGAGTGAATTATAGAGGCTTGCTGTAATAAGAGGAAAACATTTCACACACACAGAAGGCAGAATGTCACATTTCCTTACTTCCATCCTAATGGATCAGTCGAATCATCAAATTTTCATGATCCACATCAGTTACATTCAACCAGAGGTTCTGCTGGACCTAGCAGTGCAGCCCAGCCCCACACACCTCAGAGTCCCAGCAGGCCAGGAGCAGGGCATGTGCTTGCACCGTGGGCACCTGAGGCATGTGAACCCCATGCCAGAGGACACGGACCCCAGTGCTGATGGTCATTGACTTGACTTCCTGTTCATGATGACCAATAACAGCCGACATCATGCAGATGCAGAGGGACCCCACCACACCTTGGTACAGACGTCCAGGCCAATGAAGTCACACACAAAGAGGGACAATGACATAGTTTGTCACTTCATTGTAGAGTCTCTTGGGACTTTTCAGCAAGTCGGGAATGCTGGTCCATGCCACATGAAGAACCTGGTTCTGGTTCTTATTTTACATCCATGAGAAGGTCCAAGAAGGCCCTGCTCAGCAGGACGGGTTTGTGTGGTTTCAATCTCTCACCCGCATCAAACTAGAGAAAGTCACCACTTTATAAATTTCCCACCTGTGCACAAGAGGAGAGAGAGGGATGAACGTCAATTTGTCAGCATTGAACATCCAAAACTAAACCCTTACTTCTTATTCCATCAAATTAATGGGAATCATTCCTGGGAACATGAAGGGAAAACCATTATGTCTAGAAGACTAATTTAGTCCATAGAAAATGAGAATAATGGTTATTTGTGAAGAATAAGGGGAAATGATAATAAATTATGCATACATCTTAGTTACAAGTCTAGGATGGAACCTGTCCATTCTACACACTCGTCAGCTTGTTCTGAAGGACTTGCAACCCCTTTCTTCTCCCAACTATGATGAATTCCCACAGGATTAAGGGGATCCTCAGATTGGTGATGTCTGCTGGAGTAGCCTTCCAACTGGATGGGAAACATGATTGATTCCCTTCGTGTTCCTATGGGTGACTGTTTTGTGTCACTCCAAAAACTCACACACTAAAATGTGAGACTCATGTTATGATGTTAGGGTGGTGGCCTTAGAGGCAGTGATGTCCTGGGGTGGGGCTCCCCTGGACAGGATTAGGGCCTTTGCAACAGAGACTGAGGAAGCTGCCTTGCCCCATACACCCTCTGAGATTACAGGGAACAGGACATTAGGGAAGGGTTTTACCTGTCTATCAAAACCTGCCGGCACCTATTGTTGGATTTTCACATCCAGATCTGAGAGAAATAGATTTCTGTTGCTGGCAATGACCCCAGTCCACAGGCCTTTGTTACCTGCAACCAGAATGGTTTTAGGACTGTACTGTAACATGACCACATGGGTTTGCACCTTGGGTTTTGCTGCTCTTTTGGTTGCAAAAAGTGCAGCATCAGTGTCCTTCCAGTGCTGTTCAAGGACAGTTTTCTTCTGGTCTTTTCTTCCACAGAAACAATGACCTCATTGAAATTATAGGAGACTATAGTAGGAGACAGAATGTAGTAGGAAGGCAGCATTAGAAGCGGGCATAATCCATGAACTATTTCAGTATTTACCACATCAGCACGGAGCCAGGTTCAGGATCCACTGCAAGTAAGATCCCTAAAGCCATGGTCCTCCCAGTAACCACATCACAAGGACATGGCCGATGTGTGCTTGAAGGCCTGGACATGAACACCACTCAGGGGAGCATTGGCCAGAGGCATTTGAGAAGTCACTTAGGTTTGATCATTTTAACTCAACAAGTCTTTTTTCCCCAAACATTCCAGGGAATGTGTATAAATAATTACAGTGTGAGATGTGGACAGAGCAACCCCTTACTGATTCATGGTTCTTGTGTGGTACGCACTCCAGTCACTTGAGGTGATGGTCGGTGAGCCATTGGGGCCAAAGGGGGAACAGGCTACGCGCAGAGGATGCCCAGCTCAGTTAGAATGTTCTGCATATGTTTATTCCTACTTCCTAGTCTCATTCTCGATGCTGATGGACTTTCAGTGCACAGACATACAATGAACAGTCAGTCTGTATTGATAGAATAAAATTGCCCAGTGTCCTCAGCCCTGGGAGGCCAGTGATGGGGATTAATCTCACCCTGTGTGTTGACACATAGACAAGGTCACACAGGGAATTTATTCTGAGCTGAATAGCATGAACCACTGCGTGTGATGAATATCACTGTAAATTAACTTGTGTTAAACTGATTGATGGTAGAAATTAGCTACATAAACAACAAGTCTGCAGCCTGCATACTAACTAGTCTCTTGTTGAATTTTCACTATCACAACAAGGATGCTTGTGTCTCTGAGTGGAGTGGGGTTTCTAACACACAGACTTCACTTCTCTGTCCCTGGGAAGGAGCACATGTAAATGGGCTGTTTCATGTGCTGACAAACCAAGCCCCACCACGTACCCAGAACCTTAGGGAGAGAAGCCCAGCCCCTGACCCTCTGCAGTTTGCACTCATTACATCAGTTAACCCAGAGGAGGCTCCATGACGTTTGGGCTGAGCTGGACACTTGCTCTGATGATTGTACATGGTAACAATATGAAGAAAGTGGGGCTTGAGTGCGTCTGTGTCTGCTGATACTGATAGTCCTTTGTATGGAGGTGTCCATTGTGAGGTACAGCTGATGGAGTCTGAAGGGACCTGAGACGGCCTGCAAGTCTCTGAGGCTCTCCTGCAAATGCACTGGATTCACTTCCAAGTGACTACTATATAGCCTGGATTGTGCCAGCCCCTGGAAAGAGACGGAGTGGATAGGTTGTTATTAGAAACAGAGGTAACAGTAACACGCAGAATACACTATGTCTGGTGAAAGGCAGTGTTTCATCATCTAAGAGATGATCCAAATGCACTCTCTGAAAATAAACACCTAGAGAACTGAGGACACACCATGTATCACTGTTGTGGGACACACAGTGATGGAAACTCAGTATGAGCCTTGAATGAAGGGGTGCAACCATGGGTGGGCACTGAGTGAAGGACACTGGGTGTCCCTGAATGTGAGAAACACCAGGAGCAATTCAGGTGGAGGTTTGGGCTTCTTTTTCTGAGCTGTTTTCTTTCCTCCTCTTGTCATAGTTTCCCTCAGGCAAATGTCTCTGGTTTCCCGATTTGTGCTCACCTCTGAATTGTCTGAGTTAGAAATATTTATTGTAATTACAGATAACAACATTCCCTTGCAAACAAGAGGCAAGCATCATTTTCAAACACCCTTGTGCTCAATTCCAATGAACAATCAAACTTTCCGAGTCCTTGTAATTGAATGTAACCAGAGGCTGTATGGACCCAACCATGTATCCCAGTCCCACACTGCTCAGCTGCCAAGCTGGCCAGCTTCAGGACACAAGCCTGCTAGGTAGGAAACCTAACACCGGGGGAGGGGAAGATGCCTAGTAGTGATGGTATTGACTTGAAATCATGGGAAAGCACCAGGTGTAGTTACATCACACAGAAGCGGGGGACCCACAGTTCTGTATGGATGTCCCAGGTGAGGACAAAATCCCACAAAAGAGGCATGGGATGTTTATCACACACATAGTTGAAATCTCTGGGAAGAACAGGAAGAGTACTTCACCAAGGTAAACATTCTTTGATGGAGCCAGGAAACAAGACTTGATGGGGGTTTTTACTTTGTCGAGGTGTGTGGGAGGGGAGTCTGCTTTGGGGGATTGTGCAGATTCAGTCTCCCAGTGGTATCTAAAAAGGAGACTCAGACTCTTATGAGATTTCCTGTGGGGGTGGATGAAGAAGAGGCAGAAATGAGACTTCATTTGACAGCAGTGTATATAACATAGTAAAATGGTGACTACCTATTTCACTTAAAAACATAAAAAAAGAGCAAAACATGAGATGAATATCATAATGTGTGAATAACAAACTTGTGTACAGAAAAGGATAGGAATGCCAATTACAAGAAAGCAATTAATGTTGATAATGATGGTGATGATGAAGATGAAATGGTGACGGCGATGATTTTGATGTTAACTTTATGAAGTCAGTGCTGGTGATGAAGATGATGGTTATGGTGATGATGAGGATGAGGATGAGGATGAACTTGGCTGAGTCAATTGTCTTGGTTCAATGAAACAATGTTTATCTGGATACACCATCACTGTGGTCCTCCACTTAGGGGTGTCCTCTCTTCCATGTCAGTGTTGAGATAGTTTGTAAATGCAGGCCAGTGAATTATTCAGCTTGGGTGAGTCATGTTGTGGCCAGAAGAGTAACGACCTAAAAGTTTTCTAATTTGTAATCACTTGGGCCAATGGCATCATTACCAACTGTGAGAGAAACACTGTGAAAATGTGAACAGGAAACAAGGAAACCACTTTCCACTTTTTTTCCAATGGCATGCTCCTTATTTCTCTCGATCTCTACCAGCAGAATCTGTAACATTTCTATCTCTAACAAATTTCTGTTTTTTTTAAGATAATATAAAATATCTGTATCATCTCCTATGCTTCCTTGTGGATCCTATCTTAAAAAGTCTTTAAACACATATGAACAGGAAACTGTGTTCATGTAAACAAATCATGGCACTGCATGTGACTCTATGCCCAGCATCTTCCCCTTACACATTTGCAAAGTGTCTGCTCCAGTCCCTATGTCTCCTGTAACCATAAACTTA